>NC_091327.1:31325344-31380344 GCF_038502225.1 Cherax quadricarinatus
ATTTGTAAGACGAAGAATGAAGGGAGACATGATCGAAGTGTACAAGTGGAAGATAGGTATTAACAAAGGGGATATAAATAAGGTCTTGAGGATATCTCTCCAAGAGAGAACCCGCAATAATGGATTCAAATTAGATAAGTTTAGATTTCGATAGGATGTAGGCAAGTATTGGTTTGGAAATAGGGTAGTTGATGAGTGGAACAGTCTTTCTAGTAGGATTATTGAAGCTAAAACGTTGGGTAGTTTCAAATTTAGGTTGGATAAATACATGAGTGAGAGGGGTTGGATTTGAGTGAGACTTGCATAATGCGTAAATAGAATCATCAAAACTTATTTCTTGGGTAGCATTGTAAATTGGGTTGGGCAAATATTTTGTTAATGGGAAGGATTGTAAAGGACCTGCCTAGTATGGGCCAACAGACCTGCTGCAGTGTTCCTCCTTTCTTATGTTCTTATGTGTACTCTCCTATATGTGGTTACAGGGTTCGGGTCTCAACTGGGTTCACTCTTTCCTAGCCTCAACAGTCCTCTCACAAATATTCTTGAAGCAGTACATAGATCCTACCTCTATCAGTAACACCTTTGTCACTCGTCTGTGTTTTCATTTAATTTTTGTGCTCTTTTGTACTTTTTTCCAATCTCTCGAACTGTCTACCCTTATCCACACTACCATTTCTACTCATTATTTTGCTTTGCTATCATATCACTCCTGGTCCTTCTGTCCTCCAAAGTCACCAGGTTTAAACTCTTTAAGTCTCTTCTCATAGCTTATACCTCTTAGCTCGGAGACTAGTCTTGTTGTAAACCTCTGCACTAGTTTCTTCAGGTATGGGATCCATACCGGTGATTCATACTCTATTATTTATCGGTTGTTGTGTACCTCAGGCGATATGCTCGGTACAACGCTCACCCCGAGGTCCTTCTTGAGTAAGTTTGCTACCTTTGACCCATGAGTTTGAACTTTGTTTGCGGTCTTCTTTGCTCGTCCCCAAGCTCCATAACTTTATCTTTTTTCAGTCAATAGCACCAGTCCTAGTACTGATCCTTTTGGAACCTCACTCTTCTCGGATAATCACTTGTTGCTTTCTTCTTGTTAGACATTCCTTGATCCACTGAAGCGCCTGTCCTTTGTTCCTGTCTGCTGCTCTAGCTTTTTACACCCCTCCCATATTTCTTATATAGTACTAAGTCAAAAACCTTCTTACAGTCCAAAAATATGAAAACCGCCCATCTCTCTCTCTCTCTCTCTCTCTCTCTCTCTCTCTCTCTCTCTCTCTCTCTCTCTCTCTCTCTCTCTCTCTCTCTCTCTCTCTCTCTCTCTCTCACTCTCTCTCTCTCTCTCTCTCTCTCTCTCTCTCTCTCTCTCTCTCTCTCTCTCTCTCTCTCTCTCTCTCTCTCCCCTTTTTTTTTACAAATGGTTTGACAAGGTTAGGTTAAGGATCCCTAGCTTTATTGACAAGCTATTTACAGGTTTAGGATTCCCAACTTTATTGACAAGCTAAGACCTGTTACCTACATCAGCTCATTTGAAAGCATTTTTATTGTTATGAAACATACAAGTAGGGAACAGGGTGAAGTTGGAGCCACCTGTGGGCCAGCATATTCATTTGATCAACTGACTTTATCTCGTTGACATCATGATGCTGTACGAATGTGTTCCATAGTCGAGTCATCCTGGGGATAAATTATCTCAGATGAAGTGATGTTCTGGAGAAGGGTACAGCCAGAGTGAAGTTGCTGCTTTCTGCCCGTTTTGTGGTATAGAAGCTTGCTTCTCGCTGTCCTCGAAGTGGAGCCAAGTTTGGTACTTTGACAATATTGGCCTTGTGTATAACAGTAAGGCCACCCACATCCCTCCTGTGTTGAAGGCTCTGCTGAAATGACAGATCTATCCAGGATTGGTTCAGACGAGAGATGAGACGTCTTGCTCTCTCCTCTACTCTGTCAAGCAGTCGCAGATGAGAAGGGGGGGAGGGCAGGCGAACCAAGAAAGTGGAGCATACTCAAGGTATGAGTGTACTTGTGCCTTGTACAAAATCTTGCAACCCCTGCTATCAAGCAAATGCGAAATACGGCGAAGTGCTGTAAGCTTCCTAGCTGCCTTGTTTGCAAGATTTACAGCCTGGTTTTTCATGGTCAGTTTGCAGTCAAATTTCACCCCAAGGATATCAACTTCTTCCCCAGGTGCCAACACCCTCCCACTCATCCTTTCTACTGCACCGGCATTACTATCATGGTGCCTAGAGATTATCATCATTTGTGTTTTCTCAGGTGCAAATGTTACTTGCCATCTATTTCCCCAAGCTGATACAGATCTGAGCTAGTGATTGATGTTGCTTAGAGCAGCTGGCATTTTTTCTCTTGGATAAGTGAATGTCAGTGTACAGTCGACTGCATATGCATGGGATTCTGGGATGAGATGAAGGTCATTGAAGTAGACATTCCATAACAATGGTCCCAGAACGATTCTTTGTGGAACACTTGCCCCAATAGGATGTCTTGCTGATTCTGTTCCATTGAGAACTACCCTTAGAGATCTACATGAAGGTAGTCACTGAGGAGACATAGCGTAGAGCCTGCAATTCTCTCTCTCTCTCTCTCTCTCTCTCTCTCTCTCTCTCTTCCCATGTCACGCTTCTGTGAGACAGGATTTATCAACACACTTCCTTCTAGTAGGTGCTCCACCTCTCTTGATAATCTTCTCCTACATACTATGCATGTCAGTGATACCGACCTCTAGTTTAGCCCTACATGCTTGCCCCTTTCTTAAATATTTGCTGTCTTCCACTCCTATGGTAGTTGTTCTGTGTTTATTGAGTTGTCGATGATTGAGGTTAGTGGCTCACACAGTGCCTCCACTCCCTCTCTCATGACCCATGGAGAGATATCTGATTCAAGTTCCTTGAAAGTATCTAGCATGCACAGTAGTTTCCTCACCTCTTCTCTCGTTGTGTGCACTGTTCAGTACCGTTCAGTCTCCCTCTTTGACTCTGGTAACGTCTTTGCATCCTCGCAGAATATCTCCCAGAATATATATTTTGTTGAGCTCCTCACAGACTTCCTAATCATTTCTTGTGAGCTTCTTCCATCCTCAGCCTGATTACCTCTGTGTGTACTCACCTGTTTGTAGTTGCAGGAGTAGATTCATAGCTCCTGTGTGTGTGCGTATGTGTGTGTGTGTGTGTGTGTGTGTGTGTGTGTGTGTGTGTGTGTGTGTGTGTGTGTGTGTGTGTGTGTGTGTGTGTGTGTGTGTGTGTGTGTGTGAGAGAGAATTTGAGAACCCCAAGATAAACAATTATCTGAGTTCATTTACATGAACACAAAAGTGACTAAACCTAGATAACACCTAGGTAATTACCTCTAGCTCAACACCTAGCTGAGTATCTCTAGAGGAACACCTACGTGAGCACACCTAGAAGAATACCTAGGTGAGTACATCAAGATGAACACCTAGGTGAGTACATCAAGATGAACACCCTGGTGAGTACATCAAAATGAACACATAGGTGAGTACATCAAGATGAACACCTAGGTGAGTACATCAAGATGAACACCTAGGTGAGCACACCAAGATGAACACCTAGGTGAGCACATCACATTGAAAATATAGGTGAGTACATCAAGATGAACACCTAAGTGAGCACATCTTGAAGAATACCTAGGTGAGTACATCAAGATATACACCTAGGTGAGTGCATCAAGATGAACATCTAGATGGGTACATTAAGATGAACACCTAGGTGAGTACATCAAAATGAACACATAGGTGAGTACATCAAAATGAACACCTAGGTGAGTACATCAAGAAGAATACTTAGATGAGTACATCAAATGAACATCTAGGTGAGCACATCTAGAAGAACACCTAGAGGAGTACATAAAGGTGAACACCTAGGTAGGTACACCAAGATGAACACCTAGGTAAGTACATAAAGTTGAACGTCTAGGTAGGTACACCAAGATGAACACCTAGGTAAGTACATCAAGATAAACGTCTAGGTGAGTACGTCAAGATGAACACCTAGGTGAGTACATCAAGATAAACGTCTAGGTGAGTACATCAAGATGAACACCTAGGTGAGTACACTTAAAGGCTCTAGGAAACACTTCTACACTGGGGTGGTGCACAAGTCGAACAAGTTTATTAAACGTAATAGGAAATCTAGTTGACTACTCCTAAACAAAGAAAGAGGTCTACTCATCTAGACTTTCTTCTAGAACGCAGGTCTAGGAATCACTTAGCAACGGCATGTTGAGATGCAGGCCCAAGAACTACAGCACAACATCCAGCTAAGTAAACATTCACACAGACGGATATACACAATCTTCAGAATGAAATTATTTCCAAATTTTCAGAATGTATAGAAGTATTTTTTCCCCTTAACAGGTGTTTGAACCACTAGATCACGTACAAGAATGTTCTCCCCTTAACAGGTGTTTGAACCACTAGATCACGTACAAGAATGTTCTCCCCTTAACAGGTGTTTGAACCACTAGATCACGTACAAGAATGTTGTCCCCTTAACAGGTGTTTGAACCACTAGATCACGTACAAGAATGTTCTCCCCTTAACAGGTGTTTGAACCACTAGATCACGTACAAGAATGTTCTCCCCTTAACAGGTGTTTGAACCACTAGATCACGTACAAGAATGTTCTCCCCTTAACAGGTGTTTGAACCACTAGATCACGTACAAGAATGTTCTCCCCTTAACAGGTGTTTGAACCACTAGATCACGTACAAGAATGTTCTCCCCTTAACAGGTGTTTGAACCACTAGATCACGTACAAGAATATTCTCCCCTTAACAGGTGTTTGAACCACTAGATCACGTACAAGAATATTCTCCCCTTAACAGGTGTTTGAACCACTAGATCACGTACAAGAATATTCTCCCCTTAACAGGTGTTTGAACCACTAGATCACGTACAAGAATGTTCTCCCCTTAACAGGTGTTTGAACCACTAGATCACGTACAAGAATATTCTCCCCTTAACAGGTGTTTGAACCACTAGATCACGTACAAGAATATTCTCCCCTTAACAGGTGTTTGAACCACTAGATCACGTACAAGAATGTTCTCCCCTTAACAGGTGTTTGAACCACTAGATCACGTACAAGAATATTCTCCCCTTAACAGGTGTTTGAACCACTAGATCACGTACAAGAATATTCTCCCCTTAACAGGTGTTTGAACCACTAGATCACGTACAAGAATATTCTCCCCTTAACAGGTGTTTGAACCACTAGATCACGTACAAGAATATTCTCCCCTTAACAGGTGTTTGAACCACTAGATCACGCACAAGAATGTTCTCCCCTTAACAGGTGTTTGAACCACTAGATCACGTACAAGAATGTTCTCCCCTTAACAGGTGTTTGAACCACTAGATCACGTACAAGAATATTCTCCCCTTAACAGGTGTTTGAACCACTAGATCACGTACAAGAATATTCTCCCCTTAACAGGTGTTTGAACCACTAGATCACGTACAAGAATATTCTCCCCTTAACAGGTGTTTGAACCACTAGATCACGTACAAGAATATTCTCCCCTTAACAGGTGTTTGAACCACTAGATCACGTTCAAGAATATTCTCCCCTTAACAGGTGTTTGAACCACTAGATCACGTACAAGAATGTTCTCCCCTTAACAGGTGTTTGAACCACTAGATCACGTACAAGAATGTTCTCCCCTTAACAGGTGTTTGAACCACTAGATCACGTACAAGAATGTTCTCCCCTTAACAGGTGTTTGAACCACTAGATCACGTACAAGAATGTTCTCCCCTTAACAGGTGTTTGAACCACTAGATCACGTACAAGAATGTTCTCCCCTTAACAGGTGTTTGAACCACTAGATCACGTACAAGAATATTCCCCCTTAACAGGTGTTTGAACCACTAGATCACGTACAAGAATGTTCTCCCCTTAACAGGTGTTTGAACCACTAGATCACGTACAAGAATGTTCTCCCCTTAACAGGTGTTTGAACCACTAGATCACGCACAAGAATGTTCTCCCCTTAACAGGTGTTTGAACCACTAGATCACGTTCAAGAATATTCTCCCCTTAACAGGTGTTTGAACCACTAGATCACGTACAAGAATGTTCTCCCCTTAACAGGTGTTTGAACCACTAGATCACGTACAAGAATGTTCTCCCCTTAACAGGTGTTTGAACCACTAGATCACGTACAAGAATGTTCTCCCCTTAACAGGTGTTTGAACCACTAGATCACGTACAAGAATGTTTTCCCCTTAACAGGTGTTTGAACCACTAGATCACGTACAAGAATGTTTTCCCCTTAACAGGTGTTTGAACCACTAGATCACGTACAAGAATGTTCTCCCCTTAACAGGTGTTTGAACCACTAGATCACGTACAAGAATGTTCTCCCCTTAACAGGTGTTTGAACCACTAGATCAAGTACAAGAATGTTCTCCCCTTAACAAGTGTTTGAACCACTAGATCAAGTACAAGAATGTTCTCCCCTTAACAGGTGTTTGAACCACTAGATCACGTACAAGAATGTTCTCCCCTTAACAGGTGTTTGAACCACTAGATCACGTACAAGAATGTTCTCCCCTTAACAGGTGTTTGAACCACTAGATCACGTACAAGAATGTTCTCCCCTTAACAGGTGTTTGAACAACTAGATCAAGTACAAGAATGTTCTCCCCTTAACAGGTGTTTGAACCACTAGATCACGTACAAGAATGTTCTCCCCTTAACAGGTGTTTGAACCACTAGATCACGTACAAGAATGTTCTCCCCTTAACAGGTGTTTGAACCACTAGATCACATACAAGAATGTTCTCCCCTTAACAGGTGTTTGAACCACTAGATCACGTACAAGAATGTTCTCCCATTAACAGGTGTTTGAACCAATAGATCACGTACGAGAATGTCCTCCCGTTAACAGTTATTTGAACCACTAGATCACGTACGAGAATGTCCTCTCGTTAACAGATGTTTGAACCTCTAGATCACGTACAAGAATGTCCTTCCAGTAACATGTGTTTGAAGTACTAGATACCGTACAAGAATGTCCTCCCCTCTGTTGTGTAGCTGTTCTTATATATATATATATATATATATATATATATATATATATATATATATATATATATATATATATATATATATATATATATATATATATATATATATATATCTATATATATATATATATATATATATATATATATATATATATATATATATATATATATATATATATATATATATATATATATATATATATGTATATATATATATATATATATATATATATATATATATATATATATATATATATATATATATATATATATATATATATATGCAAAACAACCACTCTGAAAGACTAGAGAAATTCCAAGCGCTTTCGTCGTGACTACTCACATTATCAAGGAACTATGAAAGTAAAGCATCCAAGGAAGCTATATAAGGGGTCTGGCCAACACCTCACTATCAGATCCCACAACGGTTAAACACGTGACGCGCGCCAACCCAACTGGATAGGTCCTTTGCGCAACTCACCCACAAACTATTCTACCCAAGATAATTTAAAAATTATTATTTGTCCAATGTATTATTAAATTCTTCCCAAATTCTATTAATTATAAATGGATCTAATTTATATAAACCAAAGGAAATATTCATATTATTGTCAAAACTGCTTTTTGTGAAACAAGATTCAATTATATTCCTGTCGACCATGGACTTGCTTGATACTACTTTCTCAACTTTTTGAAAATCAATTGAATGGTTAAAATCTCTTACATGAATAAATAGAGCATTGGAATCTTGTCCAGTTCTAATGCTATATTTATGTTGTTTTAATCTTAGTTCGAGATTTTTACCAGTTTGACCGTAATAAACTTTATCGCAAATTTTACAAGGAATCTTATAGACACATCCATCAGCATTTTGGGGGGAATTCTTTATCAAAAGTTTTTTTTACTGTATCAAGATTTCTGAATGCAACTTTAATATTAAAAGTCTTAAGAAGAGAAAGGATATCAACCAAGTTTTCATGGTAAGGGAGAACCAACATATTTTTAGTTGAATAAGGCTGGTTGTCCCTTTTTGGATTGTAAAAAGTATTTCTAGTAACTTTAAAAGATTTATCAATTACATTTCTTGGGTATTTTAAATCATTACCTATTTCGTAAATTTTGGATATTTCCTCATCTATGAACTCAGGACTACAAATTCGTAAAGCTCTCAAAAACATTGATGAGAAAACAGACAGTTTGACTCTATCTTGATGAGAGGAACAATAGTGGACATAGGAACAGTTATTTGTAGGTTTTCTGTAAATTTTAAATTTGAATTCATTATTACCCTTAATAATTAAAACATCTAGAAAAGGCAATGAGTTATTTTCTTCAAACTCAACAGTAAAGTTTATAGAATGGGCTAAGCTATTTAATTTTCCAAGGAAATGGTGTATATCTACATTTTTGGGCATAAGACATAAAATAACATCAACATATCTGAACCATTTAGCTCTATTAGGGAGGATTGTGTTAAGCAACCTTGTTTCAAAAAATTCCATGTATAGGTTACTAAGAACAGGTTACTAAGAACAGGTGATTTCCCATTGCCATACCAAACTTCTGAGTGTAAAACTTATCATTAAATACAAATTTTGCATCAACAATGCAAAGTTTAATAAAATTTGCGATAAAGTTTATTACGGTCAAACTGGTAAAAATCTCGAACTAAGATTAAAACAACATAAATATAGCATTAGAACTGGACAAGATTCCAATGCTCTATTTATTCATGTAAGAGATTTTAACCATCCAATTGATTTTCAAAAAGTTGAGAAAGTAGTATCAAGCAAGTCCATGGTCGACAGAAATATAATTGAATCTTGTTTCATAAAAAGCAGTTTTGACAATAATATGAATATTTCCTTTGGTTTATATAAATTAGATCCATTTATAATTAATAGAATTTGGGAAGAATTTAATAATACACTGGACAAATAATAATTTTTAAATTTTCTTGGGTAGAATAGTTTGTGGGTGAGTTGTGCAAAGGACCTATCCAGTTGGGTCGGCGCGCGTCAGGTGTTTAACGGTTGTGGGATCTGATAGTGAGGTGTTGGCCAGACCCCTTATATAGCTTCCTTGGATGCTTTACTTTCATAGTTCCTTGATAATGTGAGTAGTCACGAAAGCGCTTTGAATTTCTCTATTCTTTCAGAGTGGTTGTTTTGCATATTCTGAAATCACCTGTTTACAGTGATCTTATTGCATATATATATATATATATATATATATATATATATATATATATATATATATATATATATATATATATATATATATATATATATATATATATATATATATATATATATATATATATATATATATATATATATATATATATATATATATATATATATATATATATATATATACCATGGAACCACCTGTCATCGACGTTGACCATTGTCGTACGTAATTTTTCCTTTAACGTTTTCCATCCGTGTAATACGCTTACCAGCTGTCTGAAACGTTTACAACTTGTGTCATGTATCCTCTCTCTCTCTCTCTCTCTATCTATCTATCTATCTCTCTCTCTCTCTGGTAGGATTTCTTTTCTCAACGTTGACCACCTCTCTGAAACAGATGACATTTTTTCTGAAATGTGTACTACGTGTCTAAAGCTTTTATCCTCTGTCTTGATCTTCACCAACTATGTAGAATACTTATCACCTGTCTGAAAAGTTTTCCTATGCAGGTATCCCGTAATCATCCACCTGGAGAACCACTGCAGTGTGAAGCAACAGCAGGTAATGGCTAGTATCCTGAAGGAAGTGCTGGGAAACCACCTCTATGTTCACCCTCTTCACACCAACACTCCACTCACTGACCTCTCTCCTGATCACCTCAAGTATAAGTTTATACTAAAGGTAAGTGTGTGTGTGTGTGCGTGTGTGTGTGTGTGTGTGTGTGTGTGTGTGTGTGTGTGTGTGTGTGTGTGTGTGTGTGTGTGTGTGTGTGTGTGTGTGTGTGTGTGTGTGTGTGTGTATTAGGTATCCCAAACGGTATCATCCCTTTTGCTATACCTAATTAACCCATAATTTTCCTAATTGTGAGTTCATACTAAATATTCACTGAAGAGCTTTCTCGGGTCACTGTAGAGTCTACGTAACAACCATAATTAACCAATGTAACGATACCTAACGTCAGTTTCATGACGTTTTCTGCGAACCTTCAAATAATATTTCTCTATTTTAGGTTTGGTTGGGTTAGGTTAGGTTAGGTTAGGTTAGATTAGGTTAGGTTAGGTTAGGTTAGGTTAGGTTAGGTTAGGTTAGGTTAGGTTAGGTTAGGTTAGGCTAGGTTAGGTTAGGATAGATTAGGTTAGCTTTGGTTAGATTCGATTAGAGAAGCATGCATGAACACGTTAAAACGTACATTTCGCCACAAATGAGGAAATTAAATTAAAGACCGCAGCACGTCTGGCAACATTTTGGCTGAAAACACCAATAAAGGTTTAAATATACACGAGTATCAGTCGTGGTGAGAGAATGTACTGCGTTATGACATTCCACATAAGGAATGACGTCACACTGAAGGTGAATGTAGCTATGACGACGACATAGTGAAGGTGAATGTGAGAGAGGGAGGGAGGGAGAGAGGGAGGAAGGGAGGGAGAGAAGAAAGGAAGGGGAGAGGGAGGGAAGGAGGGAGGGTGGGCTGTTGAGTGTCCTATATACCAGTAGCAACATAGAGCATCATATTTCCTGTTCCCTCTGTGTAACATTTTCCAGGCAGTACACGTGGTTGAGGGAAGGCGGTGAAGGAAGGTGAGGGGAGAGAGTGAGGGAAGGTGAGGGGAGGAGGGGAGGGAAGGTGAGGGAAGGGCGGGTAAGGGATAGTAAAGGTAGGCCCCTCCTCTCACCTCCCTGCTCGTTAGTCTCCTTACACTTATTGCCTATGATCACCTAGCAGCAAATATGTTCCTAGAAACTGTCATCTCCTGTGGGTAGAAACCTGGGAAAATACTTGCTAATAATGCAGGTGTAAGAAGGTACAGACGTGCTAGAGAGAACCTGTGTTGGGTAGGAAGGTACAAAGGTACTGGGAAAAACGTGTGTGCTGGGTAGCAAGATATTTACAATGTTATGTACCTGATGATGATGAAACTAGTTAACTTCACACGTGTACCAACTCAAACACAGTGGTACCCACTGAATTTTACCTGCAGCCAGCCTTTCCCTCTCCAATTTTCCCTCACGTCTTTCTCTCCCACTTCTCACCATCTTCTCTCCCTAACGTCCCTCTCTCCCACCTCCCTTCACTTGCAGCCCTTTCACTCTCTCCTCACTTATGTCCTCCCACCTTCCCTCAGTTCCGTCCCTCTCACTCTCCCCATACCAGGTCCCTCTCCCACCTCCACTCACCCCCAGCAAGTGCTAACACACGGTTAATGTCTCCGCACACTGGACATGACCTTCGTTGCCACAACACTGTGTGAAGGACAATGTTGCTGGAAATAGCCTCGAGAGAGCTGGAATATCTCTGTATGGAAGACGAACAATGGAACAATGGGGAGCACTGTTAAGCTGGGGGGTGAGAGTGAGAATGAGAGAGACAGACAGACAGCAGACGATTTTGCTGTCTACTGAGGCTAGCTGTTGAGGGAGTAAAGAAAACACCACCGCTAGTATTGCACCTCACTCTGAGCCTATATATGTCCTCTGTGTCCATGTACTGTTTGTAACGGCTTGACAAAGCTCCTAGAGAGCGAAACGTTGCCACAATAAAATGTCACATTAGTTGCACTTGTGTCCTTTTACTTTACGTATTCTAAAAACACACAAGGATAGACAAAATAGAATGGAAAGCATCTCTACTGTGATTGTATTAGTTCTGCTGGAACCACTATGTTGTTTCACTGTCAGCTGAGGCGATGTATCAACCTCCAATTCTGCATATGAATGCAGTGGTCTGGCCAGCTGGGCATCTTGTAACAAAATGGTATGCCTGTACAGTGCTTGGCTGACTGATACATGAAGGAGTGAATTGAACTGGCACCAACAACATCAAGGGGCAGACTACTACAATGCTCCGTAGCTCCAAAACTTTTTCTGTTTCACATATTCATACTATTGTTTCACGTAATTGCTTCTGTTTGCATTTTTAAAAGTCTTCATATTTTGATTATGTCGACTTTTAGTATCTTGAATGATTTAGAAAGACACATAAGCAAACATTAGGACATATTTATTAGAAAACGTATCGATCCTGGGACCCTGATTACTTCTAATATATACAGAGGTTAAAAATACGATATATACAGGAGGAGAGTGAAGAGTGACGCAATGACCTAGGACGAAACGATTTTTAATATATATATATATATATATATATATATATATATATATATATATATATATATATATATATATATATATATATATATATATATATATATATATATATATATATATATATATACGTATATATGCAAAACAACCACTCTGAAAAAAATAGTGAATTTCCAAGCACTTTCGGAATTTTTCACATTATCAGGTAATTGTAAAAATAGGAGAACAACAGAAGGCATACAAGAACGAGTACACACCTCACGGTCAACAGAGGACACCTCACCTTTCCTTTTATGATGATGTTAGTAAGATGGTCAAGGACCTGTCAAACATTGCTTATATTCTTCTCAAGTTTTATGATTTTAACTTGTCAAACATTTCTTAAATTCTTTCCAGAGTTTATTAATTATAAATTAATCTAATTTGTATAATCCTAAACCAATATTCATATTAAATTCAAAACTATTTTTTATTATATTTCATTCTATTATATTTCTCTCAACCATGGACCTACTTGATACAACTTTCTCAGTCTTTTGAAAATCAATTGGATGGTTAAAATCTCTCACAGGAATAAACAGAGCATTAGAATCTTGTCCAATTTTAATGCAATATGTATGTTGTTGTAATCTTAGTTCAAGACTTTTCCCAGTTTGACTGTAATAAATTTTATCACATTTTATTTACAGGGGAATCTTGTAGACAGCCATCAGCATCTTTTGGAGGAATTTTTAATCAAAATTTTTTTACTGTATCAAGATTTTTAAAAACAATTTCGATTTTAAAAATCTTAAGTAGAGAATGTATATCAAGAAAGTTTTCATGGTGAGGGAGAACCAGCAGATTCTTGCTTGAATAAGATTGTCTCTTCTATTTGAATTGTAAAAAGTATTTCTAGCAATTTTAATTGATTTATCAGTTAAGTGTCTTGGGTATTTTAGATCATTAGTTATTTCATAAATGTTTAAGATTTCTTCATGTATTAACTCTGGGCAGCAAATAAGCAAAGCTCTTAAAAACATTGATGAAAATACTGATGTGAAGAATAATAGTGTATATAAGAACAGTTAATTGGTTTTTTTTTTATATTTTGAATTTAAAATCATGGTTTCCCTTAATAATTAATACATCTAGAAAAGGCAACGAATTATTTTGCTCAAACTCAACAGAAAAATTTATGGAAAGAGCAAGACTATTTAATTAAACTGTGAAATGGTTTATATCTAATCCCTGAGGCATTAGACATAAAACCAACAATATATATGTACCACTTAGCTCTGTTGGGAAGCATTTTGTTAAGCAATCTTGTTTCAAAATATTCCATGTACAAATTGCTGTATATATATATATATATATATATATATATAGATATATATATAAATATATATATATATATATATATATATATATATATATATATATATATATAAAAATATATATATATATATATATATATATATATATATATATATATATATATATATGGCGTGCAGAATAGGATAAGCTTGCGATTTTGGCTTAAATAGCAATGCCCTTCTTGCCGAATAAGGCAACCGAAAATTTGTGTACGTAATAATTTCTCAAAAATCATTATGAACCTAACGAAAAAAATTAAATTTCATTGTGTTTTTTAATTATTAAATTATTGTAAGCTTATCTAAAATATATTTAGTTGGATTAGGCTAAATTAAATTGTGCTTGTTATAAGGTTAGGTAAGTTTTCTAAGGTTCTTTTGGTACAAAATTACTAATTTTTACATTAACATAAATGAAAAAATATATGTCTTTAAATGCATAAGAGAAAATTTTAGAAAGGACTTAATTTTAAATGAGTTCTTGCCAATTGACTAGCTTTACCTATTCGGCACGACATGTATAAATATACCGAGTGGCCACAAAAACACTCCTTGATTTCAAACAGATATAACATGTAACTTTATTGTAATAATCTTTCACAGTTAGTAGCTTCAGATGCAGGATTTCATTCAGTTTCATGTGGTATAGGGTAGCATTAAAGGCGCTCAATGTGCACCTCTCTGGTTGCTCGGCAAACATCGATGTGATAGTCCAGTTCGGTCCAGACGCTCTGCAGCATATCTGGTGTTATCAAGTGAACTGCTTCAGTGATCGAAATTTCCAGCTCCTCCAGGGTTGCAGGTAGCGGTGGTACATAATCTGTGCTCTTCACGTACCCCCAAAGAAAGAAGTCACAAACAGGTCCGGTGACCTCGCAGGCCACTTGCAGAGGTCAGCCTGACGGGACGATAATTAAAAACGCAAGAAATATCTCCCTTTTGTTATACTGGAATAACAGTCAGTTTTCTATCACTTGGCGTTTTTCTCTTTTCAATCGATTTATTAAATATTGTTATATATAACTATTGACGGTGTGCGATTTAATGAATAGATTTTTATAGTATTCTTTATAATAATTCCTTCAACGCTGCACATTTACTAATGGTCATCTTTTCTAAATGTTTTAATGAAGGAGAGGTGTTAATGTTGCAGTTTAAAAACTGTAGTGTAAAGCACCCTTCTGGCAAGACAGTGATGGAGTGAATGATGGTGAAAGTTTTTCTTTTCCGGGCCACCCTGCCTTGGTGGGAATCGGCCAGTGTGATAATAATAAAAAAAATGGAGTTCTCCACTAAAGAATTGCTACTAAATTTGTTTTGATTACACTGATCATCAAAAAAGAATCGTTGTCAAAGATATTTGACAACGATAGTTGGTGTTGCTGAATTCGAATGTCAGTAGGTTTTTCAAATTGGCTTTAGTTTTGTGAGATACAGAGAATGTAGCTATATCTCGTGTATATGTGTATGTAGAGACAATTTGTATATACAGATAGTTTTAATGAAGATTAGAATTTTATTTTTAAATTATTTAATATTTAACGGCAGGAACTGTATCAACAACGACCACCCGACATTATTGCAACTTTTATTGTGCTATTTTTCCAGAACATGAGTTCTTCACGAAGAGTCTGCTTAAACAATACAAATGCATTTTGCTACATTTGTGGTAAATATTTTTTTTGCAAAAAACAAAGAAAAAACATCACAGATTTGGTAAAACAAGCTTATCTTACTATGGAGTGGCGCTTCGGAGAGCAAGATAAGTCGTGACTCACCTATGGTTACCAAACCTGTGTAGAATGCTTACGACAGTGAAAAAAAATGGGTAAAAGAAAAATTTGAACCTTGTTGTCCCTATGGTGTAGAGGGAGCCGAAAAACCACCACGACGATTGTTATTTCTGTATGATGAATGTGAAAGGTTTCAATCGATACAAGAAAATCAAGTGGGAATATCCTGATTTGGAGTCAGCAAGGATCACTGTGCCACACAGTGAAGATGTTCCATTACCAGTGTTTACAACACTGCCTCACCTCACGTTGTTACGTGTTGGAGAAACTCGGGGTTTAGGATGTAACACAGGTGACAACAATGGAAGTGAATATGAAATAAGTATTTCAACACCCCAGCAGTTCTCCCAAGAAGAACTCAGTGATAAACCATATCACGGGCGGGGATAGAACCCGCGATCAGATAGTCGTAAAACTCTAATCGCGGGTTCTATCCCAGCCCGTGGTATGGTTTGTTTGCAATCATGTCATTATGATTTTGTGAGTCAAGTCAGTGATCTGACATGTGACGTCAGTCTGTCAAAGCAAGCATCTAAACTTTAGCATCCAGACTAAAAGACAAAAAAAAACTGTCTACAACAAGAACATAAAATAACAACTTATCTGACAAGAGAGGTTGAACTCCTTTACTGCAGCCAAGATGAAGAACTTGTATACTGCAATAACATCCCTGGACATTTTCTTCTAATGGGACTTGAATATCGACCAGATTGGCGGCTGTTTATAGACAGCTTCATTAGAAATTTGAAATGTCTTATTGCACAGTGGTAACCAATATGCATCTCTTCCAACTGCTCACTCAACAAAACTGTGCTGATGACCAACACAGAAGAAAATCGTACAAAACATATGCAGTAATTAGTGGTATCTGAATTATCTTACTATGTTAATGTTATTATATAGCATGAAGTGCTAGTATATTACATGTTTTGACCTTTGCATGATCTATTAAACATTTTCATTGTGATTTGTAAGTTAGTCGCTCCTAATCTATATATTTTTCACATCTTTCATGTTTCTCGATGGGATACCATGTTTATCAAAAACTAGAGCCAATCAAGGAAAACTGATGACAAATTCAGAATCAACACCACAAACTTACCCTAAAATCGGTGTAAAATCATTGGCCAGAAAATGAGTGTTAACCAGTGATCGGTTAACAGGTTATTATCCTCCGAGAAATTTAACGATTTTAGGTCTTTAAGTATTCCTGACTGTGGCGGTAAACGAGTGACACAGAAATAATGACCATTTAAAGCGTAGTCGATGACTTTATGCCCAATTAACTAGCCTGATTATGCTGCTGTTTAGCGAGTTTCTTTAAACTCCTTCGGAAAAAGAAAATTTGTGCGTTGACTTAACTCAAAAATAAATTAAGAACAGACGATACTTGTGCATTAAACCTTTATTAAGTTTATTACGTTAATTTTCCTACAAAGTTCCCAGCGTCAGTTTCTTAACTTTTCTCCTAAACTTAGAAATGCAATTTTCTGCACTTGAAATTGGGTTAGAGAGAGAGAGAGAGAGAGAGAGAGAGAGAAGGGGAAAGGTGCAGAAGCATACACATAAACAAGCGGCAGGATATAAGTTCTACATACGGTACAATTCAGGCTTTGTCTTTCCTTTAGAGATGATCTGTTGTGCCTCTGTGAGAGGTTACCTCCGACACCGCAGCTGACCAGCGATGCTCCATAACTTCCACCTGCACACCCAGGCTGGCATAGGTTGTATGTGTTATACCATGGGCTGTATCATGGGCTGCATCATGAACTGTATCACGGGCTGTATCATGGGCTGTATCATGAGCTGTATCATGGGCTGTATCATGGGCTGTATCATGGGCTATATCATGGGCTGTATCATGGGCTATATCATGGGCTGTATCATGGGCTATATCATGGGCTGTATCATGGGCTGTATCATGGGTTGATACATGGTTCTCACAGGAAGACGGTTGCTCTTCATGGTACATTCAGCAGGGTACTCTGAGACAGTAGTTTTCCCAACATGGTTGTCCCTTTCAATGCTTTCTAACCTCATCGTCACCTGACACACAACTTGCCCTGATACTCTGGGTAGTTTGAGGAAATGTCCTCTAGCACTGGTGTCAACGTTTATAGTGTAAGTTGTAATATATATATTCGTCATCTTTTCCTTCTTCTTTATGAATGCTGCCTCATTTAGAATGTTTCCTCAGTACAATAATGATAAACAATATCGACGAGATGAAGAATTACATACATTCATATGCAGTACCCTCGTATTTTTATTTGAAGACGTGTCACTAACCTGTATTGAATTAAGAAAATCTCAGGTTTGCGAAACGTTCTGAAATGAAGATAACCAAGTGTTGCAGAAGTGTTTAGTTCTTCAGGTGTTGAACAAGTGTTTAGTTCTTCAGGTGTTGAACAAGTGTTTAGTTCTTCAGGTGTTGCACAAGTGTTTAGTTCTTCAGGTGTTGAACAAGTGTTTAGTTCTTCAGGTGTTGCACAAGTGTTTAGTTCTTCAGGTGTTGAACAAGTGTTTAGTTCTTCAGGTGTTGAACAAGTGTTTAGTTCTTCAGGTGTTGCACAAGTGTTTAGTTCTTCAGGTGTTGAACAAGTGTTTAGTTCTTCAGGTGTTGCACAAGTGTTTAGTTCTTCAGGTGTTGAACAAGTGTTTAGTTCTTCAGGTGTTGAACAAGTGTTTAGTTCTTCAGGTGTTGCACAAGTGTTTAGTTCTTCAGGTGTTGAACAAGTGTTTAGTTCTTCAGGTGTTGCACAAGTGTTTAGTTCTTCAGGTGTTGAACAAGTGTTTAGTTCTTCAGGTGTTGCACAAGTGTTTAGTTCTTCAGGTGTTGAACAAGTGTTTAGTTCTTCAGGTGTTGCACAAGTGTTTAGTTCTTCAGGTGTTGCAGAAGTGTTTAGTTCTTCAGGTGTTGCACAAGTGTTTAGTTCTTCAGGTGTTGCACAAGTGTTTAGTTCTTTAGGTGTTGCACAAGTGTTTAGTTCTTCAAGTTAGTTTCAGATGGCAAGATTTACTTGCTTAGAACACCGACGCTCTCTAGTTATTTTCTGATGAGTTAGGCTCTATTTGCTTTTAAAATAATTAGTAATTTGTTAGTCTCTATTATTCCTTGTTTGCATTCAATATTGTTCCAATTTAATCTTTCCTTGTTTGGTGTTCCAATAATTCTTTGATGAGAAAGTTTCGGACATTTTTACCAGTAGAAAATACTACTTTCTTCCTCTCATCCTGTAACATTTTGGCACATTTTATACAGTCCTTTTTTTAAAATCTCTCCTGTTTCGAATGCGCTTTTCTGTTTGGTGTCTTTGTGATCTTCCAGACTTCTTGATGTCTTATACTAGCTTTTACTAGTTCGTTTTACTAGTCTGACCAGAGTAAGTACTAGCATTAGCAGTCTGTTCTGATTTTTCTCATTTTCTCCCAAACACGTGTATCTTCCTAGGTTTTCCCTGCTGCTCACATTCTCGAAGCATTATGTAATTATGCTGATTTCTCTTGTACTCTCTTTTATCTCTTTTTTACCGATAGTTACGGTAAAAAATATTTTGAAAAGTTGCAGTTTTGTTAATTATCTGTGTGTTTATGTTTGCCATAAACACACAGATAATGAACAAACTTTCATTTTTTTACTTATATTAATAAGAATCTACTTTCACGCTAATTATTATACTACAGAATACTTTATGCCTAAACTGACTTACGACAATTATGAAGATAAAGATACGGTGTGTGTGTGTGTGTGTGTGTGTGTATGTGTGTGTGTGTGTGTGTGTGTGTGTGAAGGAGAAGCATTAGTTTCTGTCAGCCACACACCAGCAAGTTGAGGTCAGTGACACTCGTCGCCTGAGCCGCCTTCCTGAAATATAAACCACCTTCACTATATCCAGACTCTGCGAAACTAAGAGACATGTCCCAACCCTCACCTGTATATTCCAGCACTTTAACATTCACCTGTATATTCCAGCACTTCAACCCTCACCTGTATATTCCAGCACTTTAACATTCACCTGTATATTCCAGCACTTTAACTTTCACCTGTACATTCCAGCACTTCAACCCTCACCTGTATATTCCAGCACTTTAACATTCACCTGTATATTCCAGCACTTCAACCCTCACCTGTATATTCCAGCACTTAAACATTCACCTGTATATTCCAGCACTTAAACATTCACCTGTATATTCCAACACTTCAACCCTCACCTGTATATTCCAGCACTTAAACATTCACCTGTATATTCCAGCACTTAAACATTCACCTGTATATTCCAGCATTTAAACATTCACCTGTATATTCCAGCACTTTAACATTCACCTGTACATTCCAGCACTTCAACCCTCACCTGTATATTCCAGCACTTTAACATTCACCTGTATATTCCAGCACTTCAACCCTCACCTGTATATTCCAGCACTTTAACATTCACCTGTATATTCCAGCACTTTAACTTTCACCTGTACATTCCAGCACTTCAACCCTCACCTGTATATTCCAGCACTTAAACATTCACCTGTATATTCCAGCACTTAAACATTCACCTGTATATTCCAGCACTTAAACATTCACCTGTATATTCCAGCACTTTAACATTCACCTGTATATTCCAGCACTTCAACCCTCACCTGTATATTCCAGCACTTAAACATTCACCTGTATATTCCAGCACTTAAACATTCACCTGTATATTCCAACACTTCAACCCTCACCTGTATATTCCAGCACTTAAACATTCACCTGTATATTCCAGCACTTAAACATTCACCTGTATATTCCAGCACTTTAACTTTCACCTGTATATTCCAGCACTTCAACCCTCACCTGTATATTCCAGCACTTAAACATTCACCTGTATATTCCAGCACTTAAACATTCACCTGTATATTCCAGCACTTTAACATTCACCTGTATATTCCAGCACTTCAACCCTCACCTGTATATTCCAGCACTTTAACATTCACCTGTACATTCCAGCACTTCAACCCTCACCTGTATATTCCAGCACTTTAACATTCACCTGTATATTCCAGCACTTAAACCCTCACCTGTATATTCCAGCACTTAAACATTCACCTGTATATTCCAGCACTTAAACATTCACCTGTATATTCCAACACTTCAACCCTCACCTGTATATTCCAGCACTTAAACATTCACCTGTATATTCCAGCATTTAAACATTCACCTGTATATTCCAGCACTTTAACATTCACCTGTATATTCCAGCACTTCAACCCTCACCTGTATATTCCAGCACTTAAACATTCACCTGTATATTCCAGCACTTAAACATTCACCTGTATATTCCAACACTTCAACCCTCACCTGTATATTCCAGCACTTAAACATTCACCTGTATATTCCAGCACTTAAACATTCACCTGTATATTCCAGCACTTTAACTTTCACCTGTATATTCCAGCACTTCAACCCTCACCTGTATATTCCAGCACTTACACATTCACCTGTATATTCCAGCACTTAAACATTCACCTGTATATTCCAGCACTTTAACTTTCACCTGTACATTCCAGCACTTCAACCCTCACCTGTATATCTAGCACTCCAGCCATCACCTGTATATCTAGCACTCCAGCCATCACCTGTATATTCCATCATTCAAGCCATCGCCAGTAGGCTAATTTAAAATAAAAAAAAATAGAGAATGATAACAAGCCACGGAAGATAAATCGTGAAGAAAAGATGCTGAATAGCCAGAAAATTAGTTGAGACCAATTTAAAAAAAAAAAAAAAAAAAAAAAAAGCCGAAATGCATATAAAATATTCTGACTTTTAACCTCTAAAACCATACTAACTTCAAACTGTTAATAAGACAAAACAAAAGAAAAATCAGAAATATTCAGCAGGAAACTGGAAGATGAGTTACAACAAAACGTCAAAGGTAAACTAAAAAAAAAAAATTTCCCGTACTTCAGGAAGGGGGAATGTAAAAGCAACGATACGACACTTAGTTAGCGACAGCTGAAGAACAGCATCCAAAGCAGATTGTTTGAGTGTTCAGATCTGGATAAGTTAACGCTGTGGTTGGAGACGCAGGGACGAGCATCATCGTTGATTTAGAAAGACACGTAAGCAAACACTATAACATATTTATTAGAAAACGTTTCGGTCCTGGGACCTTGATCACTTCTAACATACAGAGGTAGAAAGACATTATATATAGGCGGAGAGTGAGATGTGACGCACGTGACCTGAGGAATGTCATAAGAACATAAGAATGGAGGAACACTGTAGAAGGCCTACTGGCTCATGCGAGGCAGGTCTTTATTAAAACAACCTCTACCTATGATGAGGACGAGTAGACGATGAAATCATGTGACTCCTGTGTTGTTGGGTTGGTGATGCTTAAGTATCATGTATGCCAATGTTTTGTAGTTTCCAGTGTTGCGTTCTATAGTGTCGGTGACGGCGATTAGTGAGGCTTCTAGGCACCGTCGGCGTCTGAGGTCTGGTTCGGTGAGAACGAGTTGTGCCTCATTCCAGTTCATCAAATGCCCCGTGGAGTCTCTGTGGAGGACACAGGCGTACCTTACATCGTCTCTGTTAGAGGCATTTCGATGCTCATTTAGGCGGACTGCAAGATCTCTGCCTGTCTCGCCTACATATTTCTTGGAACAGAACCCACAGGGGATAGTGTAGACGCCTGCTGTAGAAGTTAGAGGTCTACACTATCCCCTGTGGGTTCTGTCCCAAGAAATATGTAGGCGAGACAGGCAGAGATCTTGCAGTCCGCCTAAATGAGCATCGAAATGCCTCTAACAGAGACGATGTAAGGTACGCCTGTGTCCTCCACAGAGACTCCACGGGGCATTTGATGAACTGGAATGAGGCACAACTCGTTCTCACCGAACCAGACCTCAGACGCCGACGGTGCCTAGAAGCCTCACTAATCGCCGTCACCGACACTATAGAACGCAACACTGGAAACTACAAAATTTCAAAAACATTGGCATACATGATACTTAAGCAGCACCAACCCAACAACACAGGAGTCACATGATTTCATCGTCTACCCGTCCTCATCATAGGTAGAGGTTGTTTTGATAAAGACCTGCCTCGCATGAGCCAGTAGGCCTTCAACAGTGTTCCTCCATTCTTATGTTCTTATGACATTCCTCAGGTCACGTGCGTCACATCTCACTCTCCGCCTATATATATATAATGTCTTTCTACCTCTGTATGTTAGAAGTGATCAAGGTCCCAGGACCGAAACGTTTTCTAATCAATATGTTATAGTGTTTCCTTACGTGTCTTTCTAAACCAACTTGTCGGTATTTATTACCAAGGTTTATACCATCATCCCTGATAAGTGTAAATAAAGTAGGGCATTTTGGGTGTAACTATCTCAAACATGATTCAAAATTTTTACTAACAAACTAAAACAAGAGAAGAAGAGGACATTGGGACAGTCATTAACAATGACCTCACAAGTTCCAAACAATGCCTCATGAGCTAGAAATTTTGAGTATAAAGCGCGACTCTCTTTAATGCTCTTGTTAAAGCACATATTGAATATGCTGTCCATTTTTGGTCTTCAGAATACAAAAGAGATGAAAATATGGTGGAGGGTAAAGAGAAGAGCTACCACTCTCGTACCATCACCCAGAAACAAACCTTCCTTCTTTTAAGAAACGGAGACTACGAGGACTTCTCACTCAAAACTTCAAATTATTGAATGATTTTGAGACACTCAAACACGAAGAATTATTTAAAGTGTAAAATGAGTCCATAACTCGAAACGATGGAATGAAACTTCGATGCATTGTGAACGTATGCAATTTTTTTTTCAAACATAATTATAAGAGAATGGAGCAAACAACCCGCGGAAGTTGTGTGAATAAGGACAATTCGGTCACTTAAAAACTTGCTAGAAAAGCACTTTGCAAGTAGGATTCAATTAGAAGCTACGCTGAGGCAAACTGAAATCAAAGGATTCCTGATACTTGCTCGGCAACGGCATCAGGATAACCAGTTAATAACTAACTAAGCACCTTAACAATAGTTGTAGTTGTAGTGGTAGAAGTATTTATAATTGTGGTAAGTGATCACCTGCATCACAGTTTCCAGAAACGGAATTGTTGGCTACTGAAATTAAATCCACTGATACACATAGCACTGTGAGTGGTTGTGAAGTAACGCAGTAGTTTACGATAGGAACCCTACTACTTATAATAATATCTTTATTTCTGCAAGTACATGTACAAGGTATACAGGTCTAGCTGACATCAATGACATACTACTATATAGAAAGCCGCTTGTTATGCTGAGCATTTCGGACAAATTAGGTCAGTTTTGTCCCAGGATGCGACCCATACCAGTCGACTAAAACCCAGGTATCTATTTTACTGATTCCCTGCCGGGAATCAAACCCAGACCCTCAGTATGTGAAGCGAGAGCTTTTGTTACAAGGTCACGGGCCACTGTAAATGGAGATATTTGTTTTCAGTGATCTACCGGGTTGTAGCCATTTTTCCAATGTGGTATGATTTAATTCCCCTCCCCCTTCCCTGTTTTCATGCCGGAAGTGGCCAGTAGTCCTTTATTATTATTCTTGCCTCAAATACCTAGATGATATACGATAGTTCTCAGTCTACTCAGTGTGGACTCCCAAATCCTCAGCTACCGTTTTACCTTGTGCTCTCGTCTCTCTCTCTCTCCCTCTCTCTCTCTCTCTCTCTCTCTCTCTCTCTCTCTCTCTCTCTCTCTCTCTCTCTCTCTCTCTCTCTCTCTCTCTCTCTATCTCTCGCTCTCTCTCTCTCTCCCTCTTTGTCTCTTTCACACACACACACACACACACACACAACCAGCAAGGTTGGACCTTGTATTCACCATGAGTAGTTCGGACATCGAGGGTATCATGTATGAAAGGCCCCTGGGAGCTAGTGATCATGTGGTTCTGTGCTTCGACTACATAGTTGAGCTCCAAGTGGAGAGAGTAGCAGGAATAGGGTGGGAAAAACCAAACTACAAAAGGGGGAACTACTCAGGCATGAGGAACTTCCTTCAAGACATTCAGTGGGAGAGGGAACTGACAGGAAAACCAGTACAAGAAATGATGGACTATGTAGCAACAAAATGCAAGGAGGCAGAGGAGAGGTTTGTTCCCAAGGGAAACAGAAATAATGGGAAGAACAGAACGAGTCCTTGGTTCACCCAAAGGTGTAGGGAGGCAAAAACTAGGTGTACTAGAGAATGGAAAAGGTACAGAAGACAGAGAACTCAGGAAAATAAAGAAATCAGCCGAAGAGCCAGAAACGAATATGCACAGATAAGAAGGGAGGCTCAGAGACAATATGAAAATGACATAGCATCAAAAGTAAAGACTGACCCGAAGCTGTTGTACAGCCACATCAGGAGGAAAACAACAGTCAAGGACCAGGTAATCAGACTGAGGAAGGGTGATGGGGAATTCACAAGAAACGACCGAGAGGTATGTCAGGAGCTCAACACAAGATTTAAAGAGGTATTTACAGTGGAAACCAGTAGGACTCCAAGAAATCAAAACAGGGGGGCACACCAGCAAGTGCTGGATGAGGTACATATAACCAAGGAGGAGGTGAAGAAGCTGCTATGCGAACTTGACACCTCAAAGGCGGTGGGACCAGACAACATCTCTCCATGGGTCCTTAAAGAGGGAGCAGAGATATTGTGTGTGCCATTAACAAAGATCTTCAACACATCATTTGAAACTGGGCAACTCCCTGAGGTATGGAAAATGGCAAATGTAGTCCCAATTTTTAAAAAGGGAGACAGACATGAGGCACTAAACTACAGACCTGTATCACTAACGTGTATAGTATGCAAGGTCATGGAGAAGATCATCAGGAGGAGAGTGGTGGGGCACCTGGAAAGAAACAAGTGTATAATTGACAACCAGCACGGTTTCAGGGAAGGAAAATCCTGTGTCACAAACCTACTAGAGTTTTATGACAAGGTGACAGAAGTAAGACAAGAGAGAGAGGGGTGGATCGACTGCGTATTTTTGGACTGCAAGAAGGCTTTCGACACAGTTCCTCACAAGAGGTTACTGCAAAAGCTAGAGGACCAGGCACACATAACAGGAAAGGCACTGCAATGGATCAGAGAATATCTGACAGGGAGGCAACAACGAGTCATGGTACGCGACGAGGTGTCAGAGTGGGCGCCTGTGACAAGCGGGGTTCCACAGGGGTCAGTCCTAGGACCTGTGCTGTTCTTGGTATACGTGAACGACATAACGGAAGGGATAGACTCAGAAGTGTCCTTGTTTGCAGACGATGTGAAGTTAATGAGAAGAATCGAATCGGACGAGGATCAGGCAGGACTACAAAGAGATCTGGACAGGCTACAAGCCTGGTCCAGCAACTGGCTCCTTGAATTTAACCCTGCCAAATGCAAAGTCATGAAGATTGGGGAAGGGCAAAGAAGACCGCAGACACAATATAGTTTAGATGGCCAAAGACTGCAAACCTCACTCAAGGAAAAAGATCTGGGGGTGAGTATAACACCGAGCATATCTCCTGAGGCGCACATCAATCAGATAACTGCTGCAGCATACGGGCGCCTGGCAAACCTACGGATAGCGTTCCGATACCTCAGTAAGGATTCGTTTAAGACTCTGTACACCATCTACGTCAGGCCCATACTGGAGTATGCAGCACCAGTTTGGAATCCACACCTAGTCAAGCACGTCAAGAAATTAGAGAAAGTGCAAAGGTTTGCAACAAGACTAGTCCCAGAGCTACGGGGATTGTCCTATGAAGAAAGGTTGAGGGAAATCGGCCTGACGACACTGGAGGCCAGGAGGGTCAGGGGAGACATGATAACGACATATAAAATACTGCGCGGAATAGACGAGGTGGACAAAGACGGGATGTTCCAGAGATGGGACACAGACACAAGAGGTCACAATTGGAAGTTGAAGACTCAGATGAATCAAAGGGATGTTAGGAAGTATTTCTTCAGTCATAGAGTAGTCAGGCCGTGGAATAGCCTAGAAAGTGACGTAGTGGAGGGGGGAACCATACATAGTTTTAAGGCGAGGTATGATAGAGCTCATGGGGCAGGGAGAGAGAGGACCTAGTAGCAATCAGCGAAGAGGCGGGGCCAGGAGCTGTGACTCGACCCCTGCAACCACAAATAGGTGAGTACAAATAGGTGAGTACACACACACACACACACACACACAGGAGCTAGGACTCGACCCCTGCAACCACAAATAGGTGAGTACAAATAGGTGAGTACAGATTCAAAGAAGTGTTCACAGAGGAGACAGAAGAGACTCCAAAAAGATGGAGAGTTGGGGTACACCAACCATCAAATGTTGGATACAACAAATACAACCGAGGAAGAAGTGAAGAGGCTGCTAAGCGAGCTAGATACCTCAAAGGCGATTGGGCCGGATAACATCTCTTCATGGGCCCTGAGATAGGGAGCTGAGGCGCTATGTGTACCACTAACAACAATCATCAACACATCTATCGAAATAAGACGACTACCTGAGGTATGGAAGACAGCATATGTAGAACCAATTTTTAAAAACGGAGACAGACACAAAGCATTAAACTACAGACCAGTGTCACTGACATGTATAGTATGCAAAGTCAATGAAAAGATTATGAGGAGGAGAGTGGTGGAGCACCTAGAAAGAAATGAGCTTATTAACAACAGCCAGCACGGTTTCAGGGACGGGAAATCCTGTGTCACAAACCTACTTGGGTTCTTTAACAGGGTGACAGCAGTAAGACAAGAGAGAGAGGTAGGTAGAATACATTTTCTTGGACTGCAAGGCGTTTGACACAGTCCCACACAAGAGATTAGTGCAAAAACTGGAGGACCAAGCAGGAATAACAGTTAAGGCACTGCAATGGGAATACCTGTCAGGAAGACAACAGCGAGTCATGGTACGTGGCGAGGTATCAGAGTGGGTGCCTGTGTCGAGCGGGGTTCCACGGGGATCAGTCCTAGGACTGGTACTGTTCTTAGTATTTGTGAACGACATGACGGAAGGAATAGATTCAGAGGTGACCCTTTTGGCAGATGATGTGAAACTGTAGAGAAGAATTCAATCGGACGAGGATCAGGCAGAACTACAAAAGGATCTGGACAGGCTGCAGACCTGATCCAGCAATTGGCTCCTGGAGTTCAACTCCACCAAGTGCAAAGTCACGAAGATTGGGGAAGGGCAAAAAAGACTGCAGATGAAGTACAGTCTAGGGGGCCAGAGATTACAAACCTCACTCAAGGAAAAAGATCTTGGGGTGAGTATAACATCAGGCATATCTCCTCAAGCGCACATCAACCAAATAATTGCTGCAGCATTTGGGCGCCTGGCAAAAATCAGAACAGCATTCCGACATCTTAATAAGGAATCGTTCAGGACCCTGTACACCATGTACGTTAGGCCCATATTGGAGTATGCGGCACCAGTTTGGAACCCACACTAGAGAAAGTGCAAAGGTTTGCAACAAGACTAGTCCCATAGCTAAGAGGAATGTCCTACGACGAGAGGTTAACGGAAATCAAGCTGACGACACTGGAGGACATGAGAGACTTGGAGGACATGATAACGACTTACAAAAAATGAGAGGAATTGACAAGGTGGACAAAGACAGGATGTTCCAGAGATTGGACACAGCAACAAGCGGACACAGCTGGAAGTTGAAGACACAGATGAATCACAGAGATGTTAGGAAGTATTTCTTCAGCCACGGAGTGGTCGGATGTGGAATAGTTTTGGAAGCGATGTAGTGGAGGCAGGATCCATACATAGCTTGAAGCAGAGGTATGATAAAGCTCATGGCTGAGGGAGAGTGACCTCGTAGCGACCAGTTAAGAGGCGGGGCCAGGAGTTTGGATTCGACCCCTGCAACCTCAACTAGGTGAGTACAACTAGGTGAGTACAAACACATACACACACACTCACAGACACACACACACACACACACACACACACACACACACACACACACACACACACACACACACACACACACACACACACACACACACACACACAAGCAGACGGACAGACAAACACACACAGACACACACAGAAACACACAGACACACCCAACCCCAACATTCTTGCATGACCACAATGAAAAGAAACTGAAAGTTTGGTACACAAACGCGGATGGAATAACCAATAAACATGAGGAGTGGAACGAAAGAATCATTGAAAAATCCCCAGACATCATAGCAGTCACAGAAACAAAACTCGCTGAGACAATAACAGACACAATCTTCCCAACGGGATATCAGATCCTGAGGAAAGATAGAAGGAGTAGATGGGGAGGAGGGGTTGCACTGCTCACAAAACACCGATGGGGATTTGAGGAAATGGAAGGCATGGACATGATTGGAGAAAGAGACTACATTGTAGGTACAATTCAGTCTGGAGAACATAAAGTAGTCATTGGAATGATGTATAACCCACCACAGAACGAAGAAAACAACAGGGTGATGGTGGCTGAGGTGGCAAGAAGAGCTCACTCGAGCAGAGCAAAGTTACTGGTAATGAGCGATTTTAACCACAGGGAGATCGACTGGGAAAACCTGGAGCCACATGGGGGTCCCGAAGCATGGAGAGCCAAGATGATGGATGTGGTACTTGAAAACCTCATGCATCAACATGTCAGAGACACAACCAGAGAGAGCGGGGAGGATGAGCCAGCAAGACTGGATCTTGTGTTCACCCTGAGCAGTTCAGACATTGAGGACATCACTTACGAGAGGCCCCTTGAAGCTAGCGATCACGTGGTTCTGAGTTTTGATTATATAGTAGAGTTACAAGTGGAGAAGGTAACAGGAACTGAAGGGGACAGGCCAAACTATAAAAGGGGGGACTACACAGGTATGAGAAACTTCCTGCAGGAGGTTCAGTGGGACAGAGAAATGGTAGGAAAATCAGTAAACGAGATGATGGAATATGTGGCAACAAAGTGCAAGGAGGCAGAAGAAAGGTTTGTTCCCAAGGGAAACAGAAATAATAGGAAGACCAAAACGAGTCCTTGGTTTACCCGAAAGTGTAGGGAGGCAAAAACTAAGTGCAACAGAGAATGGAAAAGGTACAGGAGGCATAGGACCTAGGAAAACAAGGAGATTAGTAGATGAGCCAGAAACGAGTATGCACAGATAAGGAGGGAGGCCCAGGGACAGTATGAAAACGGCATAGCATCGAAAGTCAAATCTGTCCCGAGACTGTTGTATAGCCACATTAGGAGGATGACAACAGTCAAGGACCAGGTGATAAGGCTGAAGAAAGAAGGTGGAGAACTCCCAAGAAACGATCAAGAGGTATGTGAGGAGCTCAACACGAGATTTAAGGAAGTATTTACAGTAGAGACAGGAAGGACTCTGGGGGGACAGATCAGATGGGGACACCAGCAAGGAATACACGAACAAGTGTTGGACGACTTACATACAGATGAGGAGGTGAAGAAACTGCTAAGGGACATCGATACCTCAAAGGCAATCGGACCGGACAACATATCCCAGTGGGTCCTTAGAGAGGGAGCAGATATGCTGTGCGTTCCACTTACCACAATCTTCAACACGTCCCTGGAAACTGAGCAACTACCTGAGGTATGGAAGATGGCAAATGTAGTTCCCATTTTTAAAAAAGGAGACAGAAAAGAGGCACTAAACTATAGACCTGTGTCATTGACATGTATAGTATGAAAAGTTATGGAGAAGATTATCAGGAGGAGAGTGGTGGAGCACGTGGAACGGAACAAGAGTATAAATGCCAACCAGCACGGATTCATGGAAGGCAAATCCTGTGTCACAAACCTTCTGGAGTTTTATGATAAAATAACAGAAGTAAGACACGAGAGAGAGGGGTGGGTTGATTGCATATTCTTGGACTGCAAGAAGGCCTTTGACACAGTTCCTCACAAGAGATTAGTGCAGAAGCTAGAGCATCAGGCGCATATAACAGGAAGGGCACTGCAATGGATCAGAGAATACCTGACAGGGAGGCAACAACGAGTCATGGTACGTAATGATGTATCACAGTGGGCGCCTGTGACGAGCGGGGTCCCACAGGGGTCGGTCCTAGGACCAGTGCTATTTTTGGTATATGTGAACGACATGATGGAAGGGTTAGACTCAGAAGTGTCCCTGTTTGCAAATGATGTGAAGTTAATGAGGAGAATTAAATCTGATGAGGACCAGGCAGGACTTCAAAGAGACCTGGACAGACTGGACACCTGGTCCAGCAAATGGCTTCTCGAATTTAATCCTGCCAAATGCAAAGTCATGAAGATAGGGGAAGGGCACAGAAGACCACATACAGAGTATAGGCTAGGTGGCCAAAGACTGCAAACCTCACTCAAGGAGAAAGATCTTGGGGTGAGTATAACACCGAGCATGTCTCCGGAAGCACACATCAATCAGATAACTGCTGCAGCATATGGGCGCCTGGCAAACCTGAGAACAGCATTTCGATACCTTAGTAAGTAATCGTTCAAGACACTGTTCACCGTGTATGTCAGGCCCATACTGGAGTATGCAGCACCTGTTTGGAACCCGCACTTGATAAAGCACGTCAAGAAACTAGAGAAAGTACAAAGGTTTGCGACAAGGTTAGTTGCAGAGCTAAGGGGAATGTCCATTGAAGAAAGATTAAGGGAAATCGGCCTGACCACACTGGAGGACAGGAGGGTCAGGGGACACATGATAACGACATATAAAATACTGCGTGGAATAGACAAGGTGGACAAAGACAGGATGTTCCAGGGAGGGGACACAGAAACAAGAGGCCACAATTGGAAGTTGAAGACACAAATGAGTCAGAGAGTTATTAGGAAGTATTTCTTCAGTCATAGAGTTGTAAGGCAGTGGAATAGCCTAGAAAATGACGTGGTGGAGGCAGGAACCATACACAGTTTTAAGACGAAGTTTGATAAAGCTCATGGAGCGGGGAGAGAGAGGGCCCAGTAGCAACCGGTGAAGAGGCGAGGCCAGGAGCTAAGACTCGACCACTGCAACCACTTAACACTACACAAAACCCTTTCATAAACTCCAGCAAGAGATGAATGGAATCACTGGAGTGTCCTATTCTGTGTGTTCGTATTATGAGGATACATGTCTTCTTCGAAGGCTTCTTAGTTTATCGTTAAGTCATGGTGGGTACACAGGCTTGTGTTGTGCCCATGGCCCGGGAAGGGCCATCCCACGAGAGAGAGCTACTAGTACTTGTGACTTGCTGCTAGGCCGCTGTGTGAGTGAGGCAGAGGCAAGGGCAGGCAGGCTGGCATGCCCACCGAGAGGCCTGGCTACAGAGGGCAGCACTTTAGTGGCGCAAAATATGAACTGAGCTGGCAGACAGCATGGGCTGTCTGTGCAGACAGTACAGGCTGTCTACATATGCTCGGCCACCTACCGCGCGTTGTCCCGACGCGACGATACTGGTGGTAAAAGGAATTCGGTCTCTCTCTCATAGGAACAGGGCACAGAACACAAAATAAAAACATATATATACATATGAAAAAAACATGTGGGGTGTGTTACACAAATAACCCGCACATGGACAGAAAAAACTTCCTACAGGGAGGGAAGAAAAAAACATGTGGGGTGTGCTAAACATCGTTGTCAAAGGCAGTGAGTGTCGATGGGCATCACTGCACGCCTTCCTGTGTCTGGACAGATACTGCAACACAGGAGACATCGCTGCGGCTGAGCTGTGATGTAACAGGGTACGGTCTCCTCTGGAACGGTGAAGCAGTCATCGTAGGAGTCGCTGCAGGTTTTCACTCAACCTGGGGCACGACATGCTGGTGCCCTCGAGTGAGGCGTCGACAAAACTCGGCAACTGGGCAGGACTTCTGGCAAGCGACTCAGGAGGACACTTCTCGACTGGTACTGTCGCTGGGCTGTCACTGCTGGCGAGCGTGGAGCGAGTTGTGGAGCGAGTCGTGGCAGAGACGACTGGGCGAAACATCTGGGAGTCGTAACATCATACACCAGACTGCAGTGAGAGAGCAAGCAGTCAAAGTGACATCTTCTTTGTGCAGGCTGCTCACTGAAGCTTGTGACACGAGGCTGACACAGCGCCTGCCGACAGTGGTTAACTGTGGCTTTGCGAGTATCATTCTCTCAGCAGTTGGAGTTATAGCAGAGGTTAGTCTAAGCATCCCCAGACTTGTTTCTCTACATATAACTGCACTCTGATGGTCTGGAGGTGAAGTGAAACAAATCTCGATGGGAATCGTAGCAGGTACGATTCTGCAGAACATCACGAGCGACGACCATAAAAGCTTTCTGTACAAGAGGGCTCGGGCTCGGGGCTGTCTTGACATCAGCTGTCATACGCACTGGTCACTCGGGTGACTTAACACAGTGGTGCTACTCAGGTCTGGCTCAGATCTCACTGGACACACGGAAACTTTAAACACACCGCGGTATATGCGGTACAACATGGCTTAAACTAGCAAATGATGCTTTTCTGCGCACAAAACTGACACTAAGACATACTAAAATGTGAGAACACTGACTGAGAGGAATTAACACATGACATATATCTTCTCTTAGTCTTCTCAACAATACTAAAATAATTACTGAACGCTCGATGGTGACATCATGTGATGTTGCGAGGTGATGTCAGCAGACATCTTGAGGTGACGTCAGGCAGACATCGTGAGGTGAAGTAAGCAGACATCGTGACGTCACGAAGTCGGGCAGCATCGTCGGTGACGTTAATGTGATGCGGGCAGCATACCACAGCATGAGGCCTGGTACATCTGGTAACTCACGTGGCTGGTAGATCTACGTGACATCGTCCACACCCACGTGGCGTCAGGATCCACGTGGCATCGTGATCTACGTGGCATGCTGATCCACGTAGCTTCGAGTGGTCTCGGGCACTCGGATACACAGTTCTGGCAATGAATTCACATGGAAAACAGCAGAAAACACAGCAGAGGGAGTGGGCAGTGGTGAGTGGTGTATGGTAGGCTGGTGAGGTGTGAGCGTGGATGAGTGTATGGCAAGGGAGCATCTGGCCATTCCTCCTCCTCCTCCCTCAAACACGTGGAGAACTCACACTGGACACAGAAATCACCACAAAACTCACCTCTGGCTTGCTGAAACAGCTGTGCTGAGCTGAACAACAACAGCAACATACAAGTGACGCTGAACACGTGACTTGAGAAACAGCGTGGGACGCTGTAGCGTGGGGTCACTTACAATTCTCGGAGAATTTCGGCAAATTTCGGCTGGATCCTGCTTGTACCTGTGTCTGGATGCTCAAACGTGCAGACACGACATCAGGATAACTCGTTGAGAGACGGATGCTTCTTGTATGGGATGATGAAGTGAAGATGACTTCATACCTCTTCCTTCCTCTCTCAGGGTAAACACAACTGCTGCGACCACCGCTTTCCACCATTTATAACGAGTTTGTTTGGTAGTACGGTAGTGGGGTGTAAATGATACATCTCTTCGGAGGCTTTTTAGTTTATTGTTAAGTCGTGGTGGGTACACAGGCTTGTGTTGTGCCCATGGCCCAGGAAGGGCCATCCCACGAGAGAGAGCTACTAGTATTTGTGACTTGCTGCTAGGCCGCTGTGTGAGTGAGGCAGAGGCAAGGGCAGGTAGGCTGGCATGCCCACCGAGAGGCCTGGCCACAGAGGGCAGCACTTTAGTGGTGCAAAATATGAACTGAGCTGGCAGACAGCATGGGCTATCTGTGCAGACAGTACTGGCTGTCTACAGTCTCAGGTGCAAATGGTACTTGCCATCTATTTCCCCAAGCTGATACAGATCTGAGCTAGTGATTGATGTTGCTTAGAGCAGCTGGCATTTTTTCTCTTGGATAAGTGAATGTCAATGTACAGTCGACTGCATATGCATGGAATTCTGGGATGAGATGAAGAAGGTCGTTGAAGTAGACATTCCATAACAATGGTCCCAGCACGCTTCCTTGTGCAACACTTGCCCCAATAGGATGTCTTGCTGATTCCGTTCCATTGAGAACTACACTTAGAGATCTACCATGAAGGTAATCACTGAGGAGACATAGCGTAGAGCCTGCAATTCCCAGTGCTTGAAGTTTTGCTAAGAGGCCCTGGTGCCACACCCGGTCGAAAGCGCCAGCAATGTCCAGTGCTACCACACAGCTGACTTTGGATTCATCCTTTGACTGGTGCCACTTAGTGGAGAGGTTTAACAACAGATCAGCAGCAGAGTAACCTTTCCTGAAGCCATATTGACGATCACAAAGTAGTGAGTGGTAGTCAAAAAACTCTGTCATTTGTCTTGAGATTATTGTCTCAAGGATCTTACCAGTGATTGACAGGAGTGACACTGGTCTGTAGTTGCTGATTTCTGCTCTGCTCTTCTTTTTGTGAACAGGGACTACATTTGCCTCTTTCCACAGAGAGGGCCATTTACACTGTACTAGGCAGTGCTGAAAGATGCGAGTTAGAGGTGCTGCTAGCTGGTCTGCACATCTTCTCAGCAATCTTGGGCTCAACTTGTCTGGGCCCACAGCCTTTTCTTGGTCAAGCGATTTAAGAAGGAAATGCACCTCCTCCTGCCTTATTGTCACCACTGACAGTTTGACACAGTTCTTGCAGCTAGCCAAGGAGGGACCCTTGCTGGATCAGGAACTTGCATTTTGGTAGCAAAGTGTTCAGCAAAGAGGTCCGCCTTCTCTTGACTACTAGTAGAGGTGGTCCCATCCTGTCGATTTAGAGGTGGAATGAGTTCATCAGGCAGATAACCTTGTCTGTCCTTGACCAGGGACCACCAGGTTTTGGAGCCTACCCTACCTGATGCTAACTTTCTTTTAGTGTCCACCTCCCATTTAGCAATGGCCCACTTTTGAACGTCACCCATATGCCTAAAGGCTTGCCTGGGCAAGTTCCTGTTATAGGTGGTAGGATGTCTCATACCTTCTCTCTCTCTCTCTCTCTCTCTCTCTCTCTCTCTCTCTCTCTCTCTCTCTCTCTCTCTCTCTCTCTCTCTCTCTCTCTCTCTCTCTCTCTCTCTCTCTCTCTCTCTCTCTCTCTCTCTCTCTCTCTCTCTCTCTCTCTCTCTCTCTCTCTCTCTCTCTCTCTCAGCTGAGAGTTTCCATGAAGCCCAGTTTTTGGGATTAAATTATTTTTGTCTGGTGGTGAAAAGGTTACGTGCAGTTTATATGACTCTCGTTCAGTCGATAAGCTTTAAACCTCCAATTGACCACCTAAATCATTGCCAGTTACCTGATATCAGATATGCACTGTGTTGCATAGTTTAGAATGTATTTTTATATTAACCCAGACATGTTATGATCAGTGTTGCTTGTTTTACACATTATGATCAGTGTTGTTTGTCGTCCCAGATATGTTTATTTATCGCCCAGTGTTGTAGTTGTTCCATATTTATAATTATACATGATTTTGTTTTGAATTAAAAAAACACCAAATTCGTTATCAGTTTGCAGGATTATGTCGCAATATTTTATATTATATTAAATACAGATTACACACACACGCGCGCACACACACACACACACACACACACACACACACACACACACACACACACACACACACACACACACACACACACTGCAAGAAGGCTTTCGACACAGTTCCCAACAAGAGAGTAGTGCAGAAGCTAGCGGATCAGGCACGTATAACAGGTAGGGCACTGCAATGGATCAGAGAATGCCTGACAGAGAAGCAACAACGAGTTACAGTACAAGATGAGGTATCACTATGGGCGGCTGTGACGAGCGGGTTTCCACAGGGGTCAGTCCTGGGACCAGTGCTGTTTTGGTATATGTGAATGACATGATGGAAGGGATAGACTCAGAAGTGTCCCTGTTTGCAGATGATGTGAAGTTAATGAGAAGAATTAAATCAGATGAGGATCAGGCAGGACTCCAAAGAGACTTGGACAGGCTGGATACGTGGTCCAGCAACTGGCTACCCGAATTAACCCAGCCAAATGCAAAGTCATGAATATCGGGAAAGGGCAAAGAAGAGTATAGGCTAGGTAGCCAAAGACTGCAAACCTCACTCAAGGAGAAAGATCTTGGCTTGAGTATAATACCAAGCACGTCACATCAACCAGATAACTGCTGCAGCATATGGGCGCCTGGCAAACCTGAGAATAGCGTTCCGATACCTCAGTAAGGAATCGTTCAAGACACTGTACACCGTGTACGTCAGGCCCATACTGGAGTATGCAACACCAGTTTGGAAACCACATCTGGTCAAGCACGTCAAGAAATTAGAGAAAGTGCAAAGGTTTGCGACAAGGCTAGTTCCAGAGCTAAGGGGAATGTCCTACGAAGAAAGGTTAAGGGAAATAGGCCTGACGACACTGGAGGACAGGAGGGTTAGGGTAGACAGGATAACGACATATAAAATACTGTGTGGAATAGATATGGTGGACAGATACAGAATGTTCCATAAAATGGGACACAGAAACAAGGGGTCACAATTGGAAGTTGAAGATTCAGATGAGTCAAAGGGATGTTAGGAAATATTTCTTCAGTCACAGAGTTGTCAGGAAGTGGAATAGTCTGGAAAGTGAAGTAGTGGAGGCAGGAACCATACATAATTTTAAGACGAGGTATGATAAAGTTCATGGAACAGGGAAAGAGAGTCCCTAGTAGCGGTCAGTGAAGAGGCTGGGCCAGGAGCTAAGACTCGACCCCTGCAGCCACAATTAGGTGATTACAAATAGGTGAGTACATACACACACACACAGGAACCATACATAGGAACACAGGAACTATACATAGTTTTAAGACGAAGTATGATAAAGCTCATGGAACGGGGAAAGAGAGTACCTAGTAGTGGTCAGTGAAGAGGCGGGGCCAGGAGCTAAGACTCGACCCCTGCAACCACAATTAGGTGAGTACAAATAGGTGAGTACATACAAACACACACACAGGAACCATACATAGGAACACAGGAACCATACATAGTTTTAAGACGAGGTATGATAAAATTCATGGAGCAGTGAGAGGGAGGACCCAGTAGCGGTCAGTGAAGAGGCGGGGCCAGGAGCTGTATCTCGATCCCTGCAACCAAAATTAGGTGAGTACACACACGCATATACAACAGACCTAGTGTCTAATCGACATGTGCCTAAGACAAAATGGTAACTAACACACACACACACACACACACACACACACACACACACACACACACACACACACACACACACACACACACACACACACACACACACACACGCACACACGCACATACACACATACACACATACATACACACATACATACACACACACACACACACACACACACACACACACACACACACACACACACACACACACACACACACACACACACACACACTCAAACACTGGCACGAAAGAGTAATAGAGGCATCACCGGACATCATAGCTCTCACAGAAACCAAGTTTACAGGTATGATAACAGATGCCATCTTTCCAAAGGAATACCAGATCCTGAGGAAAGACAGAGGGAACGGGGGGGGTGGAGGAGTGGCACTGATGATCAAAAACCGATGGAATTTTGATGAGCTGGCGAGAGGAGACAGCGGAGAAGCAAGTGATTACATAGTGGGAACGCTTCACTCTGAAGTTCCCAAGGTGGTAATTGCAGTGATGTATAACCCACCACAGAACAGCAGGAGGCCAAGGCAAGAGTATGACGAGAGCAATAGAGCGATGGTTGACACACTGGCTGCAGTGGCCACAAGAGCTCATGCATGCAGGGCAAAGCTACTGATCATGGGTGATTTTAACCACAAGGAGATCGATTGGGAGAACTTGGAGCCACATGGGGGCCAAGATACATGGAGGGCTAAGATGATGGAGGTGATACTGGAAAACTTCATGTACCAACACGTAAGAGACACTACAAGAGAGAGAGGAGAGGATGAACCAACAAGACTGGACTTAGTATTCACCTTGAGTAGTGCAGATATTGAGGACATCACATATGAAAGACCCCTTGGGGGCAGCAATCAAGCGGTTTTAAGCTTCGAATACACAGTAGAGCTACAAGTGGAGGGGGAAGCAGGAAGGCCAGGACGAATGAAGCCAAACTACAAGAGAGGGGACTACACGGGAATGAGGAACTTCCTGCATGGTGTTCAGTGGGACAGAGAACTGGCAGGGAACCACTTAATGAGATGATGGAATATGTAGCAACAATGTGCAAGGAGGCTGAGGAGAGGTTTGTACCCAAGGGTAACAGGAATATTGAAAAAGCCAGGACGAGCCCATGGTTCACGCAAAGGTGCAGGGAGGCAAAAACCAAGTGTGCTAGGGAATGGAAGAAATATAGAAGGCAAAGGACCCAGGAAAATAAGGAGAGCAGTCGTAGAGCCTGAAATGAATATGCACAGATAAGAAGGGAGGCCCAACAACAATATGAAAACGACATAGCAGCAAAAGCCAAATCTGACCCGAAACTATTGTACAGTCACATCAGGAGGAAAACAACAGTCAAGGACCAGGTAATCAGGCTAAGGAAGGAAGGAGGAGAGACAACAAGAAATGACCGTGAAGTATGTGAAGAACTCGACAAGAGATTCAAAGAAGTGTTCACAGAGGAGACAGAAGGGGCTCCAGAAAGACGGAGAGGTGGGGCACACTACCAAGTGCTGGACACAGTGCACACAACCGAGGAAGAAGTGAAGAGGCTTCTGAGTGAGCTAGATACCTCAAAGGCAATGGGGCCAGATAACATCTCTCCATGGGTATTGAGAGAGGGAGCAGAGGCGCTATGTGTACCCCTAACAACAATATTCAATACATCTATCGAAACAGGGAGATTGCCTGAGGCATGGAAGACAGCAAATGTAGTCCCAATCTTTAAAAAAGGAGACAGACATGAAGCATTAAACTACAGACCAGTGTCACTGACATGTATAGTATGCATGGAGAAAATCAGGAGAAGATGGAGAAGATTATCACGTTGGTTTGCGTGCAGAAGAGTGGTGCTCTGAACACCTAGAAAGGAACGATCTCATCATCACAGCAGCCAACATGGTTTCAGGGACGGGAAATCCTGTATCATAAACCTACTGGAGTTCTATGACATGGTGACAGCAGTAAGACAAGAGAGAGAGGGGTGGGTGGATTGCATTTTCTTGGACTGCAAGAAGGCGTTAGACACAGTTCCACACAAGAGATTGGTGCAAAAACTGGAGGACCAAGCAGGGATAACAGGGAAGGCACTACAATGGATCAGGGAATACTTGTCAGGAAGACAGCAGCGAGTCATGGTACGTGTGTCAGAGTGGGCACCTGTGACGAGCTGGGTTCCACAGGGGTTAGTCCTAGGACCGGTGCTGTTTCTGGTGTATGTGAACGTCCTCATGGAAGGAATAGACCCAGAAGTGTCCCTGTTTGCAGATAACGTGAAGTTGATGAGAAGAATTCAATCGGATGAGGACCAGAAGTAACTACAAATGGATCTGGACAGGCTTCAGGCCTGGTCCAGCAACTGGCTTCTGGAGTTCAACCCCATCCAGTACAAAGTTACAAAGATTGGGGAAGGGCAAAGAAGACTGCAGACGCAGTACACTCTAGGAAGCCAGAGACTAAAAACAACACTCAAGAAAAAGGATCTTCGAGTGAGTATAACACCAGGTACATCTTCTGAGGCGCACATCAACCAAGTAACTGGTGCAGCATATGGGCGCCTGGCAAACCTCAGAACAGCATTCCGACATCTTAATAAGGAATCATTCAGGACCCTGTACAGCGTGTACGTTAGGCCCATATTGGAGTATGCGGCACCAGTTTGGAACCCACACCTAGCCAAGCACGTGAAGAAACTAGAGAAAGTGCAAAGGTTTGCAACAAGACTAGTCCCAGAGCTAAGAGGTATGTCCTACGAGGAGAGGTTAAGGGAAATCAACCTGACGACACTTGAGGACAGGAGAGATAGGGGGGACATGATAACGACATACAAAATACTGAGAGGAATTGACAAGGTGGACAAAGACAGGATGTTCCAGAGATTGGACACAGTAACAAGGGACACAGTTGGAAGCTGAAGACACAGATGAATCACAGGGATGTTAGGAAGTATTTCTTCAGCCACAGAGTAGTCAGTAAGTGGAATAGTTTGGGAAGCAATGTAGTGGAGGCAGGATCCATACATAGCTTTAAGCAGAGGTACGATAAAGCTCATGGTTCAGGGAGAGTGACCTAGTAGCGACCAGTGAAGAGGCGGGGCCAGGAGCTTGGACTCGACCCCTGCAACCTCAACTAGGTGAGTACACACACACACACACACACACACACACACACACACACACACACACACACACACACACACACACACACACACACACACACACACACACACACACACACACACACACACACACACACACACACACACACACACACACACACACACACACACAAGCACACACGCACACACCACTCGCTTCAACACACAATACCTTAACACTACACAAAACCCTTTCATAAACTCCAGCAAGAGATGAATGGAATCACTGGAGTGTCCTATTCTGTGTGTTCGTATTATGAGGCTTTGTTATGAAGTTTACCTCAATGTGTGTGTGTGTGTTTGTCCTTAGTGTGGCACCAGACAACTGAGGTCTTGGAAAAGGTGAGCAGTAATCTGATTACCTAGACAATACACCTGCATTATAAAGTCTCCAACAATAGGGTGGAGTAACTTCAGTCTTCCGTGACGCTAGAGAAGATAATCCCCACACCACAGAATTTATGTGCTCCGAGATCCATCTCTCTCTCTCTCTCTCTCTCTCTCTCTCTCTCTCTCTCTCTCTCTCTCTCTCTCTCTCTCTCTCTCTCTCTCTCTCTCTCTCAGCTGAGAGTTTCCATGAAGCCCAGTTTTTGGGATTAAATTATTTTTGTCTGGTGGTGAAAAGGTTACGTGCAGTTTATATGACTCTCGTTCAGTCGATAAGCTTTAAACCTCCAATTGACCACCTAAATCATTGCCAGTTACCTGATATCAGATATGCACTGTGTTGCATAGTTTAGAATGTATTTTTATATTAACCCAGACATGTTATGATCAGTGTTGCTTGTTTTACACATTATGATCAGTGTTGTTTGTCGTCCCAGATATGTTTATTTATCGCCCAGTGTTGTAGTTGTTCCATATTTATAATTATACATGATTTTGTTTTGGATTAAAAAAACACCAAATTCGTTATCAGTTTGCAGGATTATGTCGCAATATTTTATATAATATTAAATACAGATTACACACACGCACACACACACACACACACACAAGGGAGAAACTGACCACATACAGGCAGGATCCAGAGTCACAGAGGGTGAGGCAATGGAAGGAGGAAAGGGCAAAATCAGTGTTTATCCATGGGCTTCAGGACAGAGAGGAAAGGACACATACTGAAAGGCAGCAGGAAGAAAGAAAGGAGATTGAGAAAATCATCACGGAAATAGGTGAAGAGATTTAAGAGATTGTAAATTTTCAGAGAATAGGGGGGTACTCGAAGGGGAGAAACCGACCAATCAAGCTGATTCTCAGGACGGAAACAGTGCGGAACAGGATCCTCCAAGAGAAACCACGGTTGAAATACTCGGAAGAATACAAGAAGGTGTTCCTAGACAGAGACAGAACACAATCAGAATGACAGCAGCTGAGGGAGAGGACAAAAAAGCGAAAGGAGCTAGGAAAAGAGACAAGGATGGAACCAGCAGAGGACAGTCAGAGAGAACAGAACAGCAAGGGCAAGCACACACAACTATTCTCAGAACCATACAACCTATCACACCATCCCAACACACACTACAATCCATACCCACAGCCTCCACCCAACACCGAGCTATAGAATCCCACAGTATGCTACCAGGTCTCCCACCCTCACAGGCCCCCCCAAACCACAGTGTCGGAAAGGAAACTGAAGGTATGGTACACAAACGCTGATGGAATAACAAATAAGTGGGAGGAGTGGCATGAAAGAGTCAAAGAGGCATCACCGGACATCATAGCTCTCACAGAAAACAAGCTTACAGGTATGATAACAGATGCCATCTTTCCAAAGGGATACCAAATCCTGAGGAAAGACAGAGGGAATAGGGGGGGGGTGGAGGAGTGGCATTGCTGATCAAAAATCGCTGGAATTTTGATGAGCTGGAGAGAGGAGACAGCGGAGAAGCAAGTGATTACACAGCGGGAACGCTTCACTCTGGAGGTCCCAAGGTGGTAATAGCAGTGATGTATAACCCACCACAGAACAGCAGGAGGAAAAGGCAAGAGTACGACGAGAGCACTGGCTACAGTGGCTAGAAGAGCTCATGCATGCAGGGCAAAGCTCCTGATCATGGGGGACTTTAACCACAAGGAGATCAATTGGGAGAATTTGGACCCGCATGGGGGCCAAGATACATGGAGGGCTAAGATGATGGAGGTGGTACTGGAAAACTTCATGTACCAACACGTAAGGGACACTACAAGAGAGAGAGGAGAGGATGAACCAGCAAGGCTGGACTTAGTATTCACCTTGAGTAGTGCAGATATCGAGGACATCACATATGAAAGACCCCTTGGGGCCAGTGACCATGTGGTTTTAAGCTTCGAATACACAGTAGAGCTACAAGTGGAGGGAGGAGCAGGAAGGCCAGGAAGAATGAAGCCAAACTACAAGAAAGGGGACTACACAGGAATGAGGAACTTCCTGAATGGGGTTCAGTGGGACAGAGAACTGGCAGGGAAGCCAGTTAATGAGATGATGGAATATGTAGCAACAAAATGCAAGGAGGCTGAGGAGAGGTTTGTACCCAAGGGTAACAGGAATAATGAAAAAGCCAGGATGAGCCCATGGTTTACCCAAAGGTGCAGGGAGGCAAAAACCAAGTTTGCTAGGGAATGGAAGGAATGTAGAAGGCAAAGGACCCAGGAGAATAAGGAGAGCAGTCGTAGAGCCAGAAACGAATATGCACAGATAAGAAGGGAGGCCCAAAGACAATATGAAAATGACATAGCAGCGAAAGCCAAATCTGACCCGAAACTGTTGTACAGCCACATCAGGAGGAAAACAACAGTCAAGGACCAGGTAATCAGGCTAAGGAAGGAAGGAGGAGAGACAACAAGAAATGACCGTGAAGTATGTGAGGAACTCAACAAGAGATTCAAAGAAGTGTTCACAGAGGAGACAGAAGGGGCTCCAGAAAGACGGAGAGGTGGGGCACACCACCATGTGCTGGACACAGTGCACACAACCGAGGAAGAAGTGAAGAGGCTTCTGAGTGAGCTAGATACCTCAAAGGCAATGGGGCCAGATAACATCTCCCCATGGGTATTGAGAGAGGGAGCAGAGGCACTATGTGTACCCCTAACAACAATATTCAATACATCTATCGAAACAGGGAGATTGCCTGAGGCATGGAAGACAGCAAATGTAGTCCCAATCTTTAAAAAAGGAGTCAGACATGAAACATTAAACTACAGACCAGTGTCACTGACATGTATAGTATGCAAAATCATGGAGAAGATTATCTGGAGAAGAGTGGTGGAACACATAGAAAGGAATGATCTCATCACCAGCAGCCAACACGGTTTCAGGGACGGGAAATTCTGTGTCACAAACCTACTGGAGTTCTATGACATGGTGACAGCAGTAAGACAAGAAAGAGAGGGGTGGGTGGATTGCATATTCTTGGACTGCAAGAAGGCGTTTGACACAGTTCCACACAAGAGATTGGTGCAAAAACTGGAGGACCAAGCATGGATAACAGGGAAGGCACTACAATGGATCAGGGAATACCTGTCAGGAAGACAGCAGCGAGTCATGGTAGGTGGCGAGGTGTCAGAGTGGGCACCTGTGACCAGCGGGGTCCCACAGGGGTCAGTCCTAGGACCAGTGCTGTTTCTGGTATTTGTGAACGACATGACGGAAGGAATAGACTCTGAGGTGTCCCTGTTTGCAGATGACGTGAAGTTGATGAGAAGAATTCACTTGATCGAAGACCAGGCAGAACTACAAAGGGATCTGGACAGGCTGCAGACCTGGTCCAGCAATTGGCTCCTGGAGTTCAATCCCACCAAGTGTAAAGTCATGAAGATTGGGGAAGGGCAAAGAAGACCGCAGATGGAGTACAGTCTAGGGGGCCAGAGACTACAAACCTCACTCAAGAAAAAAGATCTTGGGGTGAGTATAACACCAGGCACATCTCCTGAAGCGCACATGAACCAAATAACTGCTGCAGCATATGGGCGCCTGGCAAACCTCAGAACAGCATTCCGACATCTTAATAAGGAATCGTTCAGGACCCTGTACACCGTGTACGTTAGGCCCTTATTGGAGTATGCAGCACCAGTTTGGAACCCACACCTAGCCAAGCACGTAAAGAAACTAGAGAAAGTGCAAAGGTTTGCAACAAGACTAGTCCCAGAGCTAAGAGGTATGTCCTATGAGGAGAGGTTAAGGGAAATCAACCTGACGACACTGGAGGACAGGAGAGATAGGGGGACACGATAACGACATACAAAATACTGAGAGGAATTGACAAGGTGGACAAAGACAGGATGTTCCAGAGATTGGACACAGTAACAAGGGGACACTGTTGGAAGTTGAAGACACAGATGAATCACAGGGATGTTAGGAAGTATTTCTTCAGCCACAGAGTAGTCAGTAAGTGGAATAGTTTGGGAAGCGATGTAGTGGAGGCAGGATCCATACATAGCTTTAAGCAGAGGTGTGATAAAGCTCACGGTTCAGGGAGAGGGACCTAGTAGCGATCAGTGAAGAGGCGGGGCCAGGAGCTCGGACTAGACCCCCGCAACCTCAACTAGGTGAGTACAACTAGGTGAGTACACACACACCACACACACACACACACACACACACCACACACACACACACACACACACACACACACACACACACACACACACACACGCACATACAGCAAATACGAAAGTTTTACAGGTTTCAAAGTTAAAGCAAATTTGCAATGATATAATTTTGATGACGGACAGTACCAACAAATTAATAAATGAGACACATTAGCAACATCAAAATTACGATACTTGTGTGACGCAACAACACTACGATATCTTGCTACTGGGGATCTCTTTACACTTGAGAGAGAGACCATTTACTATCCTGGGTGACTGACTGATTATGTCAAAACTAATACTAATACTTCTTGAATTCTTCTGCTTCCTGTATTCGACTAATGAAGCTTGTTGCGCAGGCGAGATGTTTCAGTAATAAAGTATACCAAGCAATGCTAATGTGTCTTATTCATCAGATTTGCAAAGGCCAAAAATAGATGCGAAAATATTGGATTAGACTCTTGAAGCATCAAAAAAATCTTCTCGTAAGTGCAGTTATGGTCACGAATGATGTATCCCAATTTTCAGCCATTTTGGGTTTCAGCAAATTCTGCAAAATGTTCAGTACTGCCATGATGACACTAAAGGGATCCTGCATCAGGGATACCTAAGCATAATAAGTCTGAAAAAAAAATTGACCGTCCAACAATTCCAGGTTCACCAATCAATGGATAATGCCGCCGTCCACCCGTAGATCTAGCATTCCTCTGTGTGTTTTCTTAATGACAGAGTTTCACTGTTACAAAGGCAGTCAAGTGGATGATTAATTAAAGCTCCTTAAACAATGAAAACTTGATATAGTTCTGTATACCGAGCTCATTGTCTGTCTGTTGTCTGTTCGCGACGCACAGCTTTTCTTCATTTTCATCGTCTATGTTCAAGTTTTCTCGTTGTAGTACTTATTTTTTTTTTTGGGGGGGGGGGGGAAGAGGACAACCAAATCTAACCTAACTTCATCTAACCTAACCTCGTCTAACCTAATCTAATCTAATCTGACTATTTTAACTTTACCTCAACTAACTTATCCTAATCTAATTTAGCCTAACTTCCTGTAACCTAACCTGTCCTAGCTCATCTTAACCTAGCCTAACCTAACTTAACCTAACCTATCCAAGCCTATCTTATCCTAATCAAATTTAACGTAATGTATCTTAGCCTATATTCTAATCTAATCATACGTGTGTGAGAAATTCCCATAGATACTTAAGATAGTTAAGAGGATGGGTTGCTGCCTAGTCCTTCAGTCAGTTCTGACACCTGGTATTTTTTTTACTCTGTTGAATTTAGAGGATCAGAGGTTTTCATCCTGTTTCAGGTCATGTCAGACCTCAGCTCTGTCTTAGGTGTACTGCCACCGCCCCTTCATATAACTTACAACTTTCGATTAGCAATCCGATACCTATTTATTAGTAGTATTAATGGCAGAATTACCGACAGAATGTTAGGTAAATAGACACAGATGCAGCCACTGTGACATTTTATTGTGGGAACGTTCCGCTCTCCAGGAGCTTTGTCAAGCCTTTACTGATTGACAAAGTTCCTGGGGAGTGAAACGTCACCACAATACAATGTCACATTAGTTGCATCTGTGTCCATTTACCTAACATATTTATTAGTAGTTGAAAAATTGCGCATACCACTAGCTTTACCTGGAAATCGAACTTGTTAAACTTTCGTTGTGAATTGAGTGCTTTACCGTTGAGTTACAGGTTACGGTTCAGTTACTGCTAGATAGGTATTAGTTACAGCAGTTATAGATGACCTGGTCGGGAGTTATCAGTTGGTAGGTTAAGTGAAGTTGGCAGGACTAGCGGAGAAAGTAGAGGTACTAGCAACACCTTGGCGCTTTCTGTTTTGCTTAATCTTAACCCACCGTCTTCGACAGGGCAAGAAGCTGCCTCGTGAAGACCTGGAGGAGGGGGAGGTGTCTGACGAGGACGAGGGAGGGGAGACCAAGAGAAACAACAACCCCAGGAAGGTGCGACTGTGTCGAGAACTCTCCTCCCTCATCTCTCTCCACCGCGCCCGCTTCTCTGACCTCAACACAGCTAAGACAAGACGTCAGTATACAATAGTATTGTAGTTAGCAAAGCTGAGTTATACTACGCTAAGTATACGGTGGGAACACCCGCAGTGTGCGGCTAAACGTATATATATGAGTGCTGCGTGGTGGGAACACCTGCAGTGTGTGGCTACACTTGTATATTTAAGAGTTACATGGTAGGAGCACCTGCAGTGTGTGGCTACACAATTTAATATGAAAATTAGAAGGTGGAAACGCCCGCACTGTATTGCTACACTATTGTACATGATAAGTAAATAGTGGTAACACGATCTCTCTCTCTCTCTCTCTGTCTCTCTGTCTGTCTGTCTCTCCCTCTCTCTCTCTCCCTCTCTCTCTCTCTCTCTCTCTCTCTCTCTCTCTCTCTCTCTCTCTCTCTCTCTCTCTCTCTCTCTCTCTCTCTCTCTCTCTCTCTCTCTCTCTTCTTTTCTCGTTCGTTCTCTGACTGCACATTCAAAAGCTTCAAGAGGAATCCGTATGTGTGGTGGCAAAGTTAGCCAAGAGATAGCGTATTGGATCCCTCCCCACAATGCAGGGTGAAATGTGCTCTTTTGACAGAGGCTTGGAGTAAGGTGTGGAGTGTGAGGGAAGCCGGAGGTAAGAGAGTGGAGCAAAAGGAGAGTAGAGGATAAAGGTTACGGGAAATGGAGGAAAAGAAGGATTATAAACTGAGAGGAATACTGTATATGAGGACGAGGATAAGTGGGGAGGGTGGGAGACAGGGCATATGACACAGAGAACATCATTGTGATGCCTGACTTTCTCTCACAGAGAGAACACCAGTGTGATGCCTGATTTTCTCTCACACAGAGAACACCAGTGTGATGCCTGACTTTCTCTCACACAGAGAACACCATTGTGACGCCTGATTTTCTTTCACACAGAGAACACCCGTGTGACGCCTGACTTTCTCTCACACAGAGAACGTCAGCGAAATGTGTAGCCTGAGTGAGTCTTCAGCAGCCAAGCTGGCTCATGCTTGTCCTGAGGACCTGGTGAACCACAACAAGCGCTTCCTCACGAGGGTCTTCCCCAACTCCTCAAGAGTTGATTCTTCCAACTACAACCCACAGGACTTCTGGAACGCTGGCTGCCAGATGGGTAAGTTTCTTACTTCTGTCTTCTTAGTGACTTCTGCTACGCTGCTAAGCACACACACACACACACACACACACACACACACATGTTGGGAAGGTTCGTGGAGATGTGATGGTTGGTGTTAAACACACTTGTTGGATGGTAACACTTATATTAGCAGAGTGTGAGAGGGGAGCCCAGACTGCGTGTGTTGCCAGTTCGTAGACCTAAGTGTGGAGTGAGGATGAAGCCGGGAGCGCAGGGCTCACATGCGGCATCATGTGACGTCACACATGCTAGTCACTGAGCCTAGCAAGGGGTCAACTATGTAAAACATATGGATGGTACTATGATACTCAGATAACATATACATATACAGAGGATATCAGCAACTATGCTGACAGCTCGGTCATGTTATGTATGTCGTCTCGACATACAATACTATGCTATAGGCTGAACAAGCAGGTGTGTCTGGGCTGATTCTATACAATAGCAAAGACATACGTAACTTAGAACTAATGGGTGGTATCGTAATGGGTGGTATCGTAATGGGTGGTATCGCAATACATTACACATTATAAGAACAAATCATAGTATAATAAAGGATGGAATTGATCGATCGATCTGTATTCATGCACTCTACGGATTCTGAGGAAGAATATATATATTTACAAAGGTGAAAGTAATTAACAGCAAAAACAGATCTGGCACGCACAGATCATTATACAGGCTAAGTACTTTTAAACCCAACTCTGCGAGGGTAAGATTTACATATGCAGAATGGTTATCATCTTTGGGAGGATCGAATTCCTTTGCAATGGCTAACACATGCCTTGACTGAGGGAGATCTGAACAAGTATCTACAAAAGATACAGCTACATTCACTAGTGACTGTGGAATTACTAACTGGTATACTCTTCTGCTTGGAGTTCCCAACTCGGCTGTTCGATACAGTAATTCTTGGTTCATTACAGAGTCACTAATGGGTGCTGGTGGCTTCACAGTCAGAATAAGATCTTCCTGGAGCAGGAATCGAATCACATCAGACCACAAGGGATCGGTTCTTTCTTACTGGAGGAATGAACAAACTCGGTGGAGTGGATGACTCTCCCCGGGTGAAAAAAAATAAAGCTGTAACAAGCAATATGAGCAAGGGAGAATGGGTCTACTATCTCTCACTGCAAGCACAGGAGAAAAGAAAGGAACACGGTATCAGCTATAAAGAGACTGCGCTTACAAAAGTTAACAACATGTGAAAGTTACTCGAGAAACAACTTGTTACACGGCAAGGATTACTGTCAACTAGGATAGTATCACCATCTGGAACACAAGGAACAACAACACTCAAGTGAGCACACTAGCCACAGAAACGTCTTTCTGCAACTGCTTGCGGTATCAACAAGAGATGGCATAACTCATTACAAGTAACGTTCTTCACAAAGCGTCCCCTGGAAGGAACGACTACTTGAACAAGTCGCCATCGCATGGATAGTAGTCTCAGCACCCAGGGTTGTCTGAGGTTCCTCTGAAACCCAAGGTAACTGTACACTATCCTGCGTGCACGATATTGTGCTGGATTCCAAACAGGAGTGACAGTATTACTAGCGCCTGACCGCTCGGCTACGTTAATAAGTAATGCACGGATCTATAGAAACTTAATCTGAACTTTCACATTTCGCAGCACTTTAACACATCTCAGATACAAGCTGTGAGAACAAACACATTGCTCAAGGGCTAGGTATTGTCTTTCAGTCAGTAAGGGAATATTGGTACTGTGGACTGATTCATATCGACTTTGACTGGCATGATACACTAAGTGAACAAACAAAAGTGACAGGGACATCTTCTCAGGGTACTTAAGGACATAAAGGCAAGAATAATAGAGAGAATGGCACAATAAGCTTAAATAGGAAGAAAATGCTTAACTATTCTGCATAAGTAAAAAAAAAAAAACAAGTCACACTGTAGAGCAAGGAAAACTCACATAAAATACTCAACTGGATAAGCAACACTTTGATAATCAAAATAAATTGTACTTTACTCAAATCAAATTTACTCAAATTTACTTTAATTTGAATTAATGGCACAGTGAGTTGACTTTACTCTCAATTCAATAAAGAAATTCAACAATAAATGATAAATCAATCAAAAATAATAAAATGGAATGTCAGCAGGACTCGATACTGCTACTGGGGACGGACAAGATTACCAGGCAGCGCTCTTATCCACTCAGCCACGAATGCCACATAAGCTGGGCAGCCTGGTTCACAAGCCATGTTTCTTTCCCAGCCCCGCTTGTTTCTGCGTGGTGCATTGACACAAAAATCGCTTGAAAGGTCAGAACATACAGGAGGAGACTGAAAGAGCTTGAATCCATGCTTGAGGCTCACTGATGTGCCCGGGCTGGGAAAGAAGCATGGTTTGTGAACGAGGCTGCCCAACTTATGTGGCATTCGTGGCTGAGTGGATAGGAGCGCTGCCTCGAATCTTGACCGTCCCCAGTAGCAGTATCGGGTCCTGCTGACAAATTATTCTACCCAAGAAATAAGGTTTATTATTTGTCCAGTGTATTATTGAACTCTAACCAAATTTTATTAATTATAAATGAATCTATTCTAGCATGTATTTGCTCGAACTCAACTGTTGCTCCAGTGGATGTTTTTCAAACCCACGTTGGAGCAGTACTTCTCCTCTCTTCGGAAGAAGAGTTACTTCAACTGCTGAAGCATGATGTCCTTGACAAACTGAAGACTTCTGGTGTTACCCCAGTTGCACCTGAGAGCTATCAAGCTCAGAGGACTGTGTTTGTGGCCAGAATTAACAGTTTCATGAAACATAGCACAGCGAATGAAATTGTTGAGGACTTTAATACAGAGAATGCTGAATTTAGGGCTGTAGAAGCACATAAATTCTCTAATCCTAACAACAACAAGGTAACCTTAAAGTTAATACTTGAGACACCTGAGGAGGCCAAACTTGTGTCAAAATGGCTTCAAATGTTTTGGCACCAGATGTACACCTGACCAAATCTCTCTTGAACGATTTGTCAGTGTGACACAATGTTTTAAGTGTTATGCCTTTGGTCATAACACCAACAAATGCAGTACTCAAGGGCAAATTTGTAGCATTTGCTCTGGCCAACATTCTTATCGAGATTGTAATAATAAAAATACACCCAAATGTGTCCTCTACAACGGAAAACATCATGCTGTTTCTGCTATTTGTCCTGAAAGAAAAAAGGAAATGCAGAAAATTCTTGAAGCCAAGAAACTGTCCACTTCTAAGAAGACCACTCCCCAGGCACCGCCAACGATGTCCCAAACTTCCTTCCCAGCTCTGCCTGGATCAAGTGGGACTCCTCAGGTCTCTACCAATGGTTCCAATGTTTGGAATTCTGCCCCTCTTGGAGCGCCCCAATCTAACCCTCACCTACAACATACACAAACGCAACAACAAGGTTCAGTCTCATCTCCTATGTCTCAGGTATCTACAGCCGGGGATATGACGAGAGCACAAATAATGTATATGATGGCCGAAGACATAGCAGGTGGTGACATTCAACTCTGCTCTCAGGTTTTAAATGATCTGTTAATGGCTAATGGGATCACTCCCATCACTATCCCAGAAAATGTGAAGGCTATTATGACCCAGCCTTCTCATAGCAAGAAGTATGTACCCTACTCTCCATCTAAAAATAAGCCTAAGTCATCCCTGGCCCAGGGATCGCCCACCTCGCATACCCAGGTTGTCAACTCCCCTCAACCCGATAAGTCAACACCTGAACATAACAATGTCCCAGAAATTGGTGCCTACTCTCCCGCTATTGAAGCTGATCCAGTTGAACAGGAACTTTCCCAGGGTAACTCACCTTGCCTACCTAATTTTCCCTTGGAGCCTCCACAGTCTCCCATTAACTCTCACGAGCCTCTGCTACCTGTAACTGGGAATATCATACCTCAGTTTTCTGATGAGGACTCTAACGATTCTAATGAGTCTGTTAATATTACCACCTCTAGTGAAGATGATGGCATTTTTAATACACAAGCAACTACGCGGAAGTTCCCTCCTTCCCTTGACGAGTCCAGCAGGGATAGTGTGGATAACAAACATGACATTACTTGCAGGCGTTCAGACCGCAGTACACGAGCGAAGTGCAAGAAATAATGGGGATTACAATTTTCCAACTTAATGTTCAACATTTCTTTAATAACCGTTACCTCTTTGAGGTTGAACTACATAATTACAATCCCGATGTTATACTTCTGAACGAGACAGCTGCAAGAGTTGATCAACATATTAAATTACGTGGTTACTCTACTTTGGAGAAATCGAGAGGACCCTTTAGTGGTGTAGCCATCTTAGTTAAATTAGGATATACATTTAAAAATATTCATGTTGATGAAGATAACATTCTTGCAATAGAAATAACAACGTCTCATGAACAACTAGTGATAGTAACTTGATATTTTCCCCCGAAACAACAATATATAGAGTCAATTCCTCTACATAGGATATTAAGCAGAAATATTCCAACAATTCTAGCGGGAGATTTTAATGCTCATCACCCTGCCCTCTTCAACTGTGGAGCTGGTATTCCACTGGGTGACTTAAAAGGAAAACAACTATTTAATATCATGACAGCTAGAAACTTGTCATTTCAAGGCCTATTCTTTAAATCGTACATTGGACCTCATCCTGGGACACCAGATATAGTACTGACAAACAGAGACTGTGACATCTTTCACTGTCGTATATCTCCTGGTGGAAACGTAGGATCTGACCATATCCCTGTTATAATACAACTACAAACTTCTCCATTTAGAATACCTGTAACTCCTAAACCCAATCTTAACACCCTAGGATTTGACCCTTTCAGGGCATTTCTGGGTGACGATCAAATTGTGTCATTGGAAAATCTACCTTCCACTGCAATTGATGATGCAATCAGGTCCCTGCATAATCGAATAATTGAAGCTACTAATGCAACTTGTCAATTAGATTCCACAAAGATATACCAACGATATAAACCTACTAGGGAATTAGAGACAATTTAAGAAATTATCAAGCAGAATGTCGAAGGCATCTTCAAACGCGACAACCACCAGTAGCTACACTGCACCGATTAAGGCAAGAATTAATTAACATGATTAGTCATCACAAACGGGACTTATGGAAATTGCTAGTTCTTCAAGCTAATCAGTATAAACGTGAACCAGCAAAATTTTGGAGTAAGATCCGACAACTTTTAGGGGCAAAGCACAAGGCTCCTAACTACCTAGTTCATACCTTCACTGATGAGGATGATGAAGATGTTGAAATTAAACTTGACGATCCACAGGACCAGGCTAATTTGATGGGTGATGTATGGGAGAAAATTCTCTCCCACAATAACAGTCGTCAATTTAACAATAATCATTATCAGTTGGTAAATGAATGGAGAGATGAAAACTTGGATGATCTACAACCACTACCTTCCATCGATACTTCAACTCTTGAAGACGCCCACCCGCTTGCTAGACCTATTACATTACTAGAGATGAGTCAGGTTATTGGAAGAATGCGAAATAGAGCCCGTGGTCTCTCTGGAATAACAATGAAACAAATAAAGTTCCTACCCAGAAATTGTAAACAGTCTTTGGTAAATATCTTTAATGCCATCTTGGCCTCAGGACATTTTCCAGTGGTTTTTAAGACTGCTAGGATGATCTTTCTTGGTAAGCCCAATAAAGACATCCACCAACCTGGGAACTATAGACCTATATCTTTACTTGAAGTCACTGGAAAAGTTCTTGAGAAAGTCATTTCCAACAGATTGAACTACTATATGGAGTTTAATCACTTTTTTTACTGAAAAACAATTTGGCTTTCGAACACATAGAGGTACCAGTCACGCAATAAATGTTATTTTCGATACTGTAGTAAGTCTAAAACATCAGGGCAATCTTGCCTTAATTGCCACCAGAGATGTTCATAAAGCTTTTGATAGCTTATGGCATGATGGCCTTATATACAAACTCATTGACCTACCAGACCATAACTGGACTTTTCTCAGAGTAATATATAATTTCTTAACTCGAAGAAAAATCATTCCCACCTTTCATGGCAGGTCGACAGAGCCTTTTATACCGACAGCTGGTGTCCCACAAGGTTCTTGTCTCAGTCCACTTCTGTTCAACATTTATGTGAATGACCTTCCTCAACCAGAGTTTAATGATACAATTGTGACACAGTTTGCAGATGATGTTATTCATATCGTCTCATCAACTCCGGTAACAGGAAAATACAAGTATGAGAGAGTCATAGAAAAAATGAATATTGAACTTCGTCGAACATCTAATTGGGAAAAGAAATGGAGAATTACGAATAATCCTGACAAGGTCCTTGTTAGCATGATAGGATGTTTTGCATCAACAATTGAAGACAAAGGGGGTATCTCCATCAGAGGTACACCTGTAGCCATTAGAAACCCTAACAAGATTTTGGGATATGAAATAGACAGGCTGCTCCACTCAACATCTCATGTAACTAAAAAGA
>NC_091327.1:31385344-31405344 GCF_038502225.1 Cherax quadricarinatus
AACTCCAGTAGGTTTGTGACACAGGATTTCCCGTCCCTGAAACCATGTTGGCTGCTGTTGATGAGATCATTCCTTTCTAGGTGTTCCACCACTCTTCTCCTGACAATCTTCTCCATGACTTCGCATACTATACATGTCAGTGACACTGGTCTGTAGTTTAGTGCTTCATGTCTGTCTCCTTTTTTAAAGACTGGGACTACATTTGCTGTCTTCCATGCCTCAGGCAATCTCCCTGTTTTGATAGATGTATTGAATATTGTTGTTAGGGGTACACATAGCGCCTCTGCTCCCTCTCTCAGGACCCATGGAGAGATGTTATCTGGCCCCATTGCCTTTGAGGTATCTAGCTCACTCAGAAGCCTCTTCTCTTCTTCCTCGGTTGTGTGTACCGTGTCCAGCACCTGGTGATGTGCCACACCTCTCCGTCCCTCTGGAGTCCCTTCTGTCTCCTCTGTGAACACTTCTTTGAATCTCTTGTTGAGTTCCTCACATACTTCACGGTCATTTCTTGTTCTCTCTCCTCCTTCCTTCCTTAGCCTGATTACCTGGTCCTTGACTGTTGTTTTCCTCCTGATGTGGCTGTTTAACAGCTTCGGGTCAGATTTGGCTTTCGCTGCTATGTCGTTTTCATATTGTGTGTGTGTGTGTGTGTGTGTGTGTGTGTGTGTGTGTGTGTACGCAGAATCCTCCCTGCTGCACAGAATGGCACACAGAGGCACAGTTCACCGGGATGGAGACAAACATTACTATGCAAACCCAGTGAGGTCCATGACCATGTGGTCTAACCTTGTATCCTGACTCAGTGTTCTAACTGTCATCTGATTCAGTGTTCTACTTGTCTGTCCTGACCCGCTGGTCTATCTCTGATCCAGTGTTTTAACTTTGCTTCAGTGTAATACAGCATTGTGTCTCCCAGCACACTCATTGCAACACAGTGTGGTGTTTCCCAGCACACTCACTGTAACACAGTGCTATGTCTCCCAGCATACTCAGTGTAACACAGTGTTGTGTCTCCCACACAGTGGCCCTCAACTTCCAGACACCAGGTCAGATGATGGACGTGTACGAGGGGAGGTTCCGTGCCAATGGTGGTTGTGGGTACCTGCTGAAGCCAGCCGTCATGCGAGAGCACATCTCCGTGTTCTCGGCTCACTCTAGGGACACCATCCCTGGCGTCGCACCCCAGCTACTCAAGATCAAGGTGAGGCAGCCTCACGTCTCCCTAATAATAATTCTTTATATTTTTTCCCAACAAAACTTTGTTTATGGAAAATTTGTTTCTGGGTTGAACTCATTTACCACAAATTATATTTAAGTAATTCACAAGTGTCGTTCGTTGTACGGACCTGTGGAACTGAATGTTTTCCACGGTGGAAGAAGTTAACGTGGAGGAATGGAGAGATAGGAGAGATGAAATAAAGTCAAGGGAAGAGAGGTGCAGAGGGATCAACTTTAGACAAAGTTTGTTTGTGAGCTTGTTAGAGTGCTCTGTTAGAGAGTGCAACGTTTAAAATTGCACTCTCAGGAAGTATGCTGTTAAAAAGTTTACTCTTAGAGAGTAGGCTGTTAAAAAGCGCACTGTTTGAGAGTGCAATGTTAAAAAGCGCACTGTTTGAGAGTGCAATGTTAAAAAGCGCACTGTTTGAGAGTGCAATGTTAAAAAGCGCACTGTTTGAGAGTGCAATGTTAAAAAGCGCACTGTTTGAGAGTGCAATGTTAAAAAGCGCACTGTTTCAGAGTGCAATGTTAAAAAGCGCACTGTTTCAGAGTGCAATGTTAAAAAGCGCACTGTTACAGAGTACGCTGTTACTGAGAGTACTGTCACATAAGAGTTTAGTACAAAAAAATACCCTGGAATTGCAACGACATTAAAATACCGATAAGGTGGACTGAAGATACCTAGATGCAGTGGATACTTATATTAACCACAGTGTTTCGCCCACACAGTCGAAACATAGAGTAACGGAAACGTTTTTCCCATTCGTGATGAAAGGCATTTGTTAATCAAGATATCCAGGCCATTTAAAGGGCATTTGCTCGTAAAAGCTTTAGTTAATCTAGAGTTTCGTTACAGCAATAATTGTTAAATGACTTTCATTGTCAATATCCATAGGAATTTATGTATTAGGTGTAATAAAGAATCATATTTTTAATGTATTCCTTGCCCAAATATTCTCAGTGTTTTTATATCGTAGTTCACCAGTTAACTGAGTTTAAAGCCTATCGACATAACGAGGATCATGTCACCTGTTCAAATAAATAAATATATATATATATATATATATATATATATATATATATATATATATATATATATATATATATATATATATATATATATATATATGTATGTATATATATATATATATATATATATATATATATATATATATATATATATATATATATATATATATATATATATATATATAATATATATATATATACATACATATATATATATTATATATATATGTATGTATATATATATATATTATATATATATATATATATATATATATATATATATATATATATATATATATATATATATATATATATATATATATATATGTATGTATATATATATATATATATATATATATATATATATATATATATATATATATATATATATATATATATGTATATATATATATATATATATATATATATATATATATATATATATATATATATATATATATATATATATATATATATATATATATATATATATATACATATGCAATAACATCACAGTAAACAGGTGTTATCAGAATATGCAAAACAACCACTGTGAAAGAATATTGAAATTCCCAGCGCTTTCATGACTTCTCACATTATCAAGGAACTATAAAAACAAAACATCAAAGGAAGACATATAAATAGTCAAGACAACACCTCACCATCACATCCCACAACAAAGCAACACCTCACACGCGCATGACGACACCCGACTCTGTGAAACCCACCTAATACTCTGCCCAAGAATTAAGATTTGTTCTTGGGTAGAGTATTAGGTGGGTTTCACAGAGTTGGGTGCCGTCACGCATGTATGAAGTATTGCTTTGTTGTGGGATGTGATGGTGAGGTGTAGTCTTAACTATTTATATGTCTTCCTTTGATGTTTTGCTTTTATAGTTCCTTGATAATGTGAGAAGTCACGAAAGCGCTCGGAATTTCACTATTCTTCCACAGTGGTTGTTTTGCATGTATATATATATACATATATATATATATATATATATATATATATATATATATATATATATATATATATATATATATATATATATATTTAACAAGTCGGCCGTCTCCCACCGAGGCAGGGTGACCCAAAAAGAAAGAAAATCTCCAAGAAAGAAAATACATATACATATATATATATATATATATATATATATATATATATATATATATATATATATATATATATACATATATATATATATATGTATATATATATATATATATATATATATATATATATATATATATATATATATATATATATATATATATATATATATATATATATATATATATATTTAACAAGTCGGCCGTCTCCCACCGAGGCAGGGTGACCCAAAAAGAAAGAAAATCTCCAAGAAAGAAAATACATTCACCATCATTCATCACTTTCACCTCACTCAAGCATAATCACTGTCTTTGCAGAGGTGCTCAGATACGACAGTTTAGAAGCATATATTAAGATATTTAACATATCCTTCTAAACTGCCAATATCCCAAACCTCTTCTTTAAAGTGCAGACATTGTACTTCCCATTTCCAGGAGTCAAGTCCGGCTATATAAAAATAGCCGGTTTCCCTGAATCCCTTCACTAAATATTACCCTGCACACACTCCAACAGCTCGTCAGGTCCCAAAAGCCATTCGTCTCCAATCACTTTTGTCAAACACGCTCACACATGCTTGCTGGAAATCCAAGCCCCTCGCCCACAAAACCTCCTTTACCCCCTCCCTCCAACCTTTTCTAGGACAACCCCTACCCCGCCTTCCTCCCCCTACAGATTTATATGCTCTCCAAGTTATTCTACTTTGATCCAGTCTCTCTAAATGACCAAACCACCTCTACAACCCCTCTTCAGCCCTCTGACTAATACTTTTATTAACTCTACACCTTCTCCTAATTTACACATTCCGAATTCTCTGCATAATATTTACACGACACATTGCCATTAGACAGGACATATATACTGCCTTCAGCTGCCTCCTCGCTGCAGCATTTGCAACCCAAGCTTCACACCCATATAAGTGTGTTGGTACCACTATACTTCCGTACATTTTCTTCTTTGCCTCCATGGATAACGTTCTTTGTGTCCATATATACCTCAACGCACCGCTCACCTTTTTTCCCTCATCAATTCTATGATTAACCTCATCCTTCATAAACCCATCCGCTGGCACGTCAGCTCCCAAATATCTGAAAACATTCACTTCTTCCATATTCCCTCTCTCCAATATGATACCCAATTTTTCTTTATCTAAATCATTTGGTACCCTCATCGTCGTACTTTTATCTATGTTCACTTTCAACTTTCTACCTTTATACACATTCCCAAACTCATCCACTAACCTTTGCAACTTTACTTTAGAATCTCCCTTAAACACAGTATCATCGGCAAAAAGTAACTGTGTCAACTCCCACTTTGTATTTGATTCCCCATAATTTAATATATATACTATCCACTTCTCCGAGGCTATGGGTACCACAATTTACACCAGAGGTGGACCCCATCCTATATATATATATATATATATATATATATATATATATATATATATATATATATATATATATATATATATATATATATATATATATATATATATATATATACATGTTCAATGCGTTAATCGTAGCTGGAAAACGTTATTGACATTTTCAAAACTAAGACTAGAAAATATTTACTACAAAATCATTCTGTACTCACCTATTTGTGGTTGCAGGGGTCGAGTCATAGATCCTGGCCCCGCCTCTTTACTGATTGCTACTAGGTCCTCTCTCTCCCTGCTCCATGAGCTCTATCATACCTCGTCTTAAAACTATGTATGGTTCCCCCCTCCACTACGTCACTTTCTAGGCTATTCCACGGCCTGACTACTCTATGACTGAAGAAATACTTCCTAACATCCCTTTAATTCATCTGAGTCTTCAACTTCCAATTGTGACCTCTTGTGTCTGTGTCCCATCTCTGGAACATCCCGTCTTTGTCCACCTCGTCTATTCCGCGCAGTATTTTATATGTCGTTATCATGTCTCCCCTGACCCTCCTGGCCTCCAGTGTCGTCAGGCCGATTTCCCTCAACCTTTCTTCGTAGGACAATCCCCGTAGCTCTGGGACTAGTCTTGTTGCAAACCTTTGCACTTTCTCTAATTTCTTGACGTGCTTGACTAGGTGTGGATTCCAAACTGGTGCTGCATACTCCAGTATGGGCCTGACGTAGATGGTGTACAGAGTCTTAAACGAATCCTTACTGAGATATCGGAACGCTATCCGTAGGTTTGCCAGGCGCCCGTATGCTGCAGCAGTTATCTGATTGATGTGCGCCTCAGGAGATATGCTCGGTGTTATACTCACCCCCAGATCTTTTTCCTTGAGTGAGGTTTGCAGACTTTGGTCATCTAAACTATATTGTGTCTGCGGTCTTCTTTGCCCTTCCCCAATCTTCATGACTTTGCATTTCGCGGGGTTAAACTCAAGGAGCCAGTTTCTGGACCAGGCTTGTAGCCTGTCCAGGTCTCTTTGTAGTCCTGCCTGCTTCTCATCCGATTTGATTCTTCTCATTAACTTCACATCGTCCGCAAACAAGGACACTTCTGAGTCTATCCCTTCCGTTGTGTCATTCACATATACCAAGAACAGCACAGGTCCTAGGACTGACCCCTGTGGAACCCCGCTTGTCACAGGCGCCCAGTTTGACACCTCGTCACGTACCATGACTCGTTGTTACCTCCCTGTAAGGTATTCTCTTATCCATTGCAGTGCCTTTCCTGTTATGTGTGCCTGATCCTCTAGCTTTTGCAGTAACCTCTTGTGAGGAACTGTGTCGAAGGCCTTCTTGCAGTCCAAAAAAATGCAGTGGATCCACCCCTCTCTCTCTTGTCTTACTTCTGTCACCTTGTCATAAAACTCTAATAGGTTTGTGACACAGGATTTTCCCTCCCTGAAACCATGCTGGTTGTCAATTATACACTTGTTTCTTTCCAGGTGCTCCTCCACTCTCCTCCTGATGATCTTCTCCATGACCTTGCATACTATACACGTTAGTGATACAGGTCTGTAGTTTAGTGCGTCATGTCTGTCTCCCTTTTTAAAAATTGGGGCTACATTTGCCATCTTCCATACCTCGGGGAGTTGCCCAGTTTCAAATGATGTGTTGAAGATCTTTGTTAATGGTACATGCAATGTCTCTCCTCCCTCTTTAAGGACCCATGGAGAGATGTTGTCTGGTCCCACCGCCTTTGAGGTGTCAAGTTCGCATAGCAGCTTCTTCATCACCTCCTTTTTATATGTACCTCATCCAGCACTTGCTGGTGCACCCCCCTGCTCTGATTTCCTGGAGTCCTACTGGTTTCCACTGTAAATACTTCTTTAAATCTTGTGTTGAGCTCCTGACATACCTCCCGGTCGTTTCTTGTGAATTCCCCATCACCCTTCCTCAGTCTGATTACCTGGTCCTTGACTATTGTTTTCCTCCTGATGTGGCTGTACAACAGCTTCGGGTCAGTCTTGACTTTCGATGCTATGTCATTTTCGTATTGCCGCTGAACCTCCCTTCTTATCTGTGCATATTCGTTTCTGGCTCTTCGGCTAATCTCTTTATTTTCCTGAGTTCTCTGTCTTCTGTACCTTTTCCATTCTCTAATACACCTAGTTTTTGCCTCCCTACACCTTTGGATGAACCAAGGACTCGTTCTGTTCTTCCCATTATTTCTGTTTCCCTTGGGAACAAACCTCTCCTCTGCCTCCTTGCATTTTGTTGCCACATAGTCCATCATTTCTTGTACTGGTTTTCCTGTCAGTTCCCTCTCCCACTGAATGTCTTGAAAGAAGTTCCTCAAGCCTGAGTAATTCCCCTTTTGTTGTTTGGTTTTTCCCACCCTATTCCTGCTGCTCTCTCCACTTGGAGCTCAACTATGTAGTCGAAGCACAGAACCACATGATCACTAGCTCCCAGGGGCCTTTCATACATGATATCCTCGATGTCAGAACTACTCAAGGTGAATAGAAGGTCCAGTCTTGCTGGTTCATCCTCTCCTCTCTCTCTGGTAGTGTCTCTAACATGTTGATGCATGAGGTTTTCCAGTACCACATCCATCATCTTGGCTCTCCATGTTTCGGGACCCCCATGGGGCTCCAGGTTTTCCCAGTCAATCTCCTTGTGATTGAAATCACCTATAACTAGTAACTTTGCTCCCCACATGTGTGCTCTCCTGGCCACCTCGGCTAGTGTGTCGACCATTGCTCTGTTGCTCTCATCGTATTCTTCTCTTGGCCTCCTGCAGTTCTGTGGTGGGTTGTACATTACTGCAATTATCACCTTATGTCCCTCAGACTGGATTGTTCCTACTAAGTAGTCCTTTTCGCCCGTGCCATCAAATCCTTCCATTTTCTCAAGCCCCCACTGGTTTTTAATGAGCAGTGCAACTCCTCCTCCCCCTCTCCTCCCTCTGTCTTTCCTGAGGATTTGATATCCGGATGGAAAGATTGAATCTGTTATTATTCTGGTGAGTTTTGTTTCTGTGAGTGCTATTATGTCTGGGGATGTCTCCTTGATTCTTTCGTGCCACTCCTCATATTTATTTGTTATTCCATCTGCATTTGTATACCACACCTTCAACTTCTTTTCTAAGATTGTGGTCTGGGAGGTGTATTGGGGTTGGGGATGTGGGAGACCTGATAAGGAACTATGGGTGGTTGCTGTGGGGGTGGAGTTTGTAATGCAGTGGGTGGGGGCATTGGATGTGGCATGGGTGTTTTGGTTTAGAGTGTTTGGTTGCACTGGGGTTTACCTTGTTGGGAGGCTTTTATAGGAAGTTGTGAGGGAGGCTGTATTTGATCTTCCTGTGTCTGGGATCTCCTGTCTGTCTTCTCCATCCTCTCTCTTTCCTCCTTTCGCCTTTGTACCATCTCTCTCTGTTTCTGCCTTTCTGCTTGTGTTCTGTCACGGTCGAGATACACCTTCCTGTATGCCGGCATGTCCCTTAATCATGCTTTCTCCTGCAGGATCCTGTTCCGAGTCGATTCTGCCTTGAAGGTCACTTTCACTGGTAGGGTTCTTTTTTTTACAAACCCCCCTATTCCCCGAAAATTTTCCAGCTGGGTCATGTCGTCTTCTCCTATTGCTTTCATGATGCTTTCAATTGCTTTTTTTTCCCCTTGTTTTCTTGCTTCATATGTTTCCCCTTCAACTTCCTGGAGCCCATACACAAAGACTGACCTCACCCTTTCATTCTCCCACTGCATATCCCTGTGTATCCCCTCATTCAATTTGATTTCCTCCATTGCAGCTTTCCTTTCTTCAGTTTCACTAGCTAATGTACTTGGGCTCAGTGGCCTGTCATTTTCCCTTCTCGGCTTTCCCTGGGCTCTGCTGTGGTCTGTTAGGGCCTCCACATATAGCTTAGCTCTTTCATTTACTACAGTCTCCACTGATTGAGCTTCTACATGCAGTTTTGCTCCTTCTTTCCCTACAGTCCCCTTATTTGTGACTGAGGTAGCAGTCTCTGTTGTCAATCCCAAAATGTTCTTTAGTTCTTTAGGCTGTTTCAGACTTTTCAGTTCCTCTTCTGTGTGTACTCACCTAATTGTACTCATCTAATTGTGGTTGCAGGGGTCGAGACTCAGCTCCTGGCCCGGCCTCTTCACTGATCGCTACTGGATCCTCTCTCTCTCTGCTTCCTGAGCTTTGTCATACCTCTTCTTAAAACTATGTATGGTTCCTGCCTCCACTACTTCACTTGCTAGGCTATTCCACTTCCTGACAACTCTATGACTGAAGAAATACTTCCTAACGTCCCTGTGACTCGTCTGAGTCTTCAGCTTCCAGTTGTGACCCCTTGTTCCTGTGTCCCCTCTCTGGAACATCCTATCTCTGTCCACCTTGTCTATTCCCCGCAGTATCTTGTATGTCGTTATCATGTCTCCCCTGACCCTTCTGTCCTCCAGTGTCGTCAGTCCGATTTCCCTTAACCTTTCCTCGTACGACATTCCCTTGAGCTCTGGGACTAGCCTTGTTGCAAACCTTTGTACTTTCTCTAACTTCTTGATGTGCTTGACCAGGTGTGGGTTCCAGACTGGTGCTGCATACTCCAGTATGGGCCTAACATACACAGTGTACAGTGTCTTTAACGATTCCTTATTAAGGTATCGGAACGCTATTCTCAGGTTTGCCAGGCGCCCGTATGCTGCAGCGGTTATTTGGTTGATGTGTGCCTCCGGTGATGTGCTCGGTGTTATGGTCACCCCAAGATCTTTCTCCCTGAGTGAGGTCTGTAGTCTTTGTCCACCTAGCCTATACTCTGTCTGCGGTCTTCTTTGCCCCTCCCCAATCTTCATGACTTTGCATTTGGCTGGATTGAATTCGAGAAGCCAGTTGCTGGACCACATGTCCAGCCTGTCCAGGTCTCTTTGCAGTCCTGCCTCATCCTCGTCCGATTTAATTCTTCTCATCAACTTCACGTCATCTGCGAACAGGGACACTTCAGAGTCTATTCCTTCCATCATGTCGTTCACATATATCAAAAATAGCACTGGTCCTAGAACTGACCCCTGTGGGACCCCGCTCGTAACAGGCGCCCACTGTGATACCTCTTCACGTACCATGACTCGTTGCTGCCTCCCTGTCAGGTATTCCCTTATCCATTGCAGTGCCCTCCCTTTTACGTGTGCCTGATCCTCCAGCTTCTGCACTAATCTCTTGTGGGGAACTGTGTCAAAGGCCTTCCTGCAGTCTAGGAAAACGCAATCTACCCACCCCTCTCTCTCGTGTCTTACTTCTGTTACCTTGTCATAAAACTCCAGGAGGTTTGTGATACAAGATTTGCCTTCCTTGAACCCATGCTGGTTTTCATTTATAATCTTGTTCCTTTCCAGGTGTTCGACCACTCTCCTCCTGATAATCTTCTCCATGACTTTGCACACAATACATGTCAGAGACACAGGTCTGTAGTTTAGTGCCTCGTTTTTGTTTCCTTTCTTAAATATGGGGACTACATTAGCTGTCTTCCATTTCTCAGGTAGTTGCCCAGTTTCAAGGGATGTGTTGAAGATTGTGGTTAGAGGCACGCACAGCATCTCTGCTCCTTCTCTAAGGACCCATGGGGAGATGTTGTCCGGTCCCATCGCCTTTGAGGTGTCAAGGTCACTTAAGAGCTTCTTCACCTTCTCCTCAGTTGTTCGTATGTCATCCAACACTTGTTGGTATATTCCCTCTTGATGTTCCCTTCTGTGCTGTCTTCCCACAGCCCTTCCTGTCTCTACTGTAAAAACTTCCTTAAATCTCCTGTTCAGCTCCTCACATACCTCCTGATCATTTCTTGTGAGTTCTCCACCTTCTGTCCTTAATCTGATCACCTGGTCTTTGACTGTTGTCTTCCTCCTGATGTGGCTATACAACAGTTTCGGGTCAGTCTTGATTCTCGATACTATGTCATTTTCATACTGTCGCTGGGCCTCCCTCCTTACCTGTGCGTACTCATTCCTGGCTCTGCGACTGATCTCCCTATTTTCGTGTGTTCTCTGCCTTCTGTACTTTTTCCATTCTCTATTGCACTTTGTTTTTGCCTCCTTACACCGTCGGGTAAACCAGGGGCTCGTTCTGGTCTTCCCGTTGTTACTGTTGCCCTTGGGAATAAACCTTTCCACTGCCTCCTTGCATTTTGTTGTTACATATTCCATCATTTCATTTACTGGCTTTCCTGCCAGTTCTCTGTCCCACTGGACCTCCCGCAGGAAGTTCTTCAACCCTATGTAGTCCCCTCTTTTATAGTCAGGCTTTTCCCATTCAACTCCTGTTATTCTCTCCACTTGCAGCTCTACTATGTATTCAAAGCACAGAACCACGTGGTCGCTAGCTCCTAGGGGACTCTCATACTTGATGTCCTCAATATCTGAGCTGCCCAGGGTGAACACAAGGTCCAATCTTGCTGGTTCATCCTCCCCTCTCACTCTGGTAGTGTCCTTAATATGTTGGTGCATGAGGTTTTCCAGCACCACGTCCAACATCCTGGCTCTCCATGTTTCGGGACCCCCATGTGGCTCCAGGTTTTCCCAGTCAATCTCCCTGTGGTTGAAATCCCCATAACCAGCAACTTTACTCTGCTGGAGTGAGCTCTTCTTGCCACCTCAGCAAGTGTGTCCACCATTGCTCTGTTGCTCTCTTCATATTCCTCTCTTGGCCTCCTGCAGTTCTCTGTGTGTGTGTGTTTGTGTGTGTGTGTGTGTGTGTGTGTGTGTGTGTGTGTGTGTGTGTGTGTGTGTGTGTGTGTGTGTGTGTGTGTGTGTGTGTGCGTGTGTGTGTGTGTGTGTGTGTGTGTGTGTGTGTAAAGTTTCTATGTATCTATGCCAGACGTATGATCTAAACCATTATGATCAGTGAACTTACTGCTAGACTCGTAGAATATTGTGGAGATACGAGTGAAGTGGGAACGTGGAATTAAGGGATATAATAATAAATGGGATTTGAATAAGCTTCTGAAATTATCTAAGACAGAACTTGTAGGAATTTATAAAGAATTGACAAAATTAGTTGCAAATGGAACATAGGCAAGCAATGGTTTGGCACTAGAGTTGTAGGTGAGTGACAGAAACTGCCAAGGAGCTTCAGTTAAGGTAACATCTTGAATTATTTAATCAAAGGCAGTCTTATATCTACAGGATAATGACCTGGACACATTAATAACACCTAGATGTCTTTTCGCTTGAACAACAAGTTTTTTCACTAATTTAGAGGTATGAAGAAGGAAATTTTTATGTTAGTGAGATGTAGCGGTTGAAGGTATTATCACATGTGAGCGGGGCCAACTAATGATACTAGGTTAGGCCCTTAAGGTGAGCCAGAAAAATGGCGTTATAGAAGTTATTCTCTGTACCAATATTCCATGGTGTTGCTGCAGCACACATTTATCATTATATCAAAGGTATAACACTGACAAGTTGATAAGTAAGACACAGTTGCAACACCTAGGTATCATTACTGAGACGTTTCGCCTATACAGCAGGTTTTATCGGTATGATATAGAGGCGTGAAGACAGGTACTTTTATACTGGCCAGGAACCACTGCTGCATCTTACCATGTCTTCCTCTGCTCCAATATAAAATGAGGACTCCAAATAAACGGATACAGAATTTCATTATATTTAAACAGTATAAACACTGTTGTAAATTTTATTCCTCTTTTATTATAAATTACTACTTACATTGAGTGACAAGTCTCAAAATCTAGTACATTTATCAAACCATATTGAAATCCTTAATTTTGTGATTGTACTATTTACTGATATACTGTCACCTGTGTTACTAATTCTTTTAATTGATGCTTTTCTGTTATTATCAACCATGTTTCAGTTACAGCTATGATGTCAGGTTTGTACTTTTTCTTCCTATTATTAATCTCCCTGTCCAGCGCTTACTGGAAATTCTTATCACAGCACTATGGTGAGGAATCATCCGTCACTTTTTTTCCTTCATTAGGTAATCAGTGGACAGTGCCTTCCTAAGCCCCGAGGCTCGACGGCCACGAAAGCCACGATCATCGATCCTTATGTTGTCATCCAGATCTTCGGCATCCCCGCTGACTGCATAGGTAAGGTGCTGCAGTGCCTCCAGCTGCTGACACGAGGAACTCAGTGCATGCGATGCAAAGAATCTAGGCTAGGTAAAGTTTGTCAGGAAACAGGACGTGTTTACTGAAGCGGGTCTTAGTCATATGATGGCCAGCAGCTGGAGCTTTTGGTCATCTGAGCGAGACTTCTCGATGGTTTACTGGTCCACCTCTTTAAAAACTAAGACTATAATTATATTCATATGTAAAGAATCTAGTTGTCGGGATTTTTGGATTTCTGTTTTACTGTACGGTAACAAGGAGAGGAAAGTAGACGAATGGTTCAGAGAACCGACAAGATGATAAATTAAACACATGTGCAACACTTGGGTATCTTCACTGTGGAAGCGTTTCGCCACACAATAGTTTCAGTCTTCTAATCATCACTGGTCTTCTTTGTATTGGACTGAGGAAGCAACTGTGTGGAGAAACGTTTCCATAATAAAGATACCCAAGTGTTACATATGTGTCTAAGCTATCAAGAAGTGGATAGAAAAATTATAGTATATCTCCTACGCACTACAGTGCCGCTCACTCCATCTTTTTTCTTCTCTCACCCTCGTGACCATAATCACCAGCAACAACACCACCACCACCTATCACTCCCTCACATCTCCCTCATTCTCCACACATCTCCCTCAGAGGCCAAGACTCGCACTGTCAGCAACGACAGCAGCTTCCCCATATTCGACGAGAGCTTCGAGTTCCACATCAACCTGCCAGAGCTCGCCCTTGTAAGGTTCGTCGTCCTTGATGATGAGTTCATCGGTGATGACTTCGTCGGCCAGTGCACCATCCCCTTCGACTGTATCCAAACAGGTGAATACCTGAATATCTGTTTCTCTCTCTCTCTCTCTCTCTCTCTCTCTCTCTCTCTCTCTCTCTCTCTCTCTCTCTCTCTCTCTTTACACAGGGTTTTACAAGGTTAGGTTTAGGGTTCCTAAATTTATTTACAAGCTAAGAGCTGTTACCTTCGTCAGCTCATTTGAAAGCCTTTTTTTTTTTACTCTCTACGTCAGAGTATGCCTGTTTGGCATGTATGAATTTTTTATAGAGCATTTTTTAGTAATAATTTATTGCGGATATATTTTCACTCTAGTATAAGGTTTTGATTCATAAGTATAAATAATGAAACTTGGAAACAAGTGAAAATAAACATTTCAATGAGATGAATGAGCATCGAAGCAGCAGTTTGGTGGTTCAGAATGCTGAGCCACTCACCTGAAAATTTCTCCACAAAAATCTTAGAACAGGACTGCTGTTGTTGCCATCAAAAATCTCACCAGAACATCTGCATTGAGAATCCTTATGAATGTAGCTTCGTGGCTGTTAAGTACGCCGAGGTGATTATACCTGCACCGCCTGATACTAAGTTCAGGGTTTGGCTCAGCACATAGTTATGTATATATATATATATATATATATATATATATATATATATATATATATATATATATATATATATATATATATATATATATATATATATATATATATATATATATATATATATATATATATATATATATATATATATATATATATATATATATATATATATATATATATATATATATATATATATATATATATATATATATATATATGCAATAAGATCACAGTAAACAGGTGATTTCAGAATATGCAAAACAACCACTCTGAAAGACTAGAGAAATTTCAAGCGCTTTCGTGACTACTCACATTATCAAGGAACTATGAAAGTAAAGCATCCAAGGAAGCTATATAAGGGGTCTGGCCAGCACCTCACTATCAGATCCCACAACGGTTAAACACCTGACGCGCGCCGACCCAACTTGGATAGGTCCTTTGCACAACTCACCCACAAACTATTCTACTAATAAAAACACACAAACCAGGGAATCCAGTCAGACCAATTATTAGCTCCATAGGGTCAGTTTCATATAAATTATCCAAATGGCTTGTTGATATTTTGAGCCCTATTGTTGGCAAAATTTCTAACTTTAATGTTAAAAACAATGTAGACTTGGTTGATAAATTAAGCTCCTTGACTGACTTAAATGATTTTAACATGGCTTAGTTTTGATGTTACTTCCTTGTTTACGAAAGTTCCTTTTGATGATTTATTAAGTTTCTTATCTGAAGAACTCGTTAACTATGATTTACCAATGCCAGTTCCTACTATCATTAAACTTATTAAACTTTGCATTGTTGATGCAAAATTTGTATTTAATGATAAGTTTTACACTCAGAAGTTTGGTATGACAATGGGAAATCCTCTTTCACCTGTTCTTAGTAACCTATACATGGAATTTTTTGAAACAAGGTTGCTTAACACAATCCTCCCTAATAGAGCTAAATGGTTCAGATATATTGATGATATTTTGTGTCTTATGCCCAAAAATGTAGATATACACCATTTCCTTGGAAAATTAAATAGCTTAGCCCATTCTATAAACTTTACTATTGAGTTTGAAGAAAATAACTCATTGCCTTTTCTAGATGTTTTAATTATTAAGGGTAATAATGAATTCAAATTTAAAATTTACAGAAAACCTACAAATAACTGTTCCTATGTCCACTATTATTCCTCGCATCAAGATAGAGTCAAACTGTCTGTTTTCTCATCAATGTTTTTGAGAGCTTTACGAATTTGTAGTCCTGAGTTCATAGATGAGGAAATATCCAAAATTTATGAAATAGGTAATGATTTAAAATACCCAAGAAATGTAATTGATAAATCTTTTAAAGTTGCTAGAAATACTTTTTACAATCCAAAAAGGGACAACCAGCCTTATTCAACTAAAAATATGTTGGTTCTCCCTTACCATGAAAACTTGGTCGATATGCCTTCTCTTCTTAAGACTTTTAATATTAAAGTTGTATTCAAAAATCTTGATACAGTAAAAAAAACTTTTGATAAGGAATTCCCCCCAAAATGCTGATGGATGTGTCTATAAGATTCCTTGTAAAATTTGCGATAAAGTTTATTACGGTCAAACTGGTAAAAATCTCGAACTAAGATTAAAACAACATAAATATAGCATTAGAACTGGACAAGATTCCAATGCTCTATTTATTCATGTAAAAGATTTTAACCATCCAATTGATTTTCAAAAAGTTGAGAAAGTAGTATCAAGCAAGTCCATGGTCGACAGGAATATAATTGAATCTTGTTTCATAAAAAGCAGTTTTGACAATAATATGAATATTTCCTTTGGTTTATATAAATTAGATCCATTTATAATTAATAGAATTTGGGAAGAATTTAATAATACACTGGACAAATAATAATTTTTCAATTTTCTTGGGTAGAATAGTTTGTGCGTGAGTTGTGCAAAGGACCTATCCAAGTTGGGTCGGCGCGCGTCAGGTGTTTAACCGTTGTGGGATCTGATAGTGAGGTGCTGGCCAGACCCCTTATATAGCTTCCTTGGATGCTTTACTTTCATAGTTCCTTGATAATGTGAGTAGTCACGAAAGCGCTTGGAATTTCTCTATTCTTTCAGAGTGGTTGTTTTGCATATATATATAATAATATATATATATATATATATATATATATATATATATATATATATATATATATATATATATATATATATATATATATATATATATATATATATATATATATATGTATATATATATATATATATATATATATATATATGTCGTGCCGAATAGGTAAAATTGGTTAATTACCAAGAACTCACTTAAAATTAAGTCCCTTCTAAAATTTTCTCTTATATGTTTAAATATATATTTTTCATTTATGTTAATGTAAAAATTAATAATTTTTGTACCAAAACAGCCTTAGAAAACTTACCTAATCTTATTATAACAAGCACAATTTAATTTGGCCTAATCCAACGAAATATATTTTTGATAAGTTTACAGCAGTTTAGTAATAAACGCAATGAAATATATTTTCTCAGAATGATTTTTGCGAAATTATTGAGTACACAAATTTTCGCTTGCCTTATTCAGCAAGAAGAGCGTTAATATTTAAGCCAAAATAGCAAGTTTTATTTATTCGGCGCAACATATATATATATATATATATATATATATATATATATATATATATATATATATATATATATATATATATATATATATATATATATATATATATATATATATATATATATTGTTCTATTTATTTATTTATTAATTATTGTATGTGTATTTTTTATAAAATAAGGAAATAACTGTTCCTCTTTGACATGATCTTACAGTTTCTTTACCAAAGTTTGACCTACTGACCTGTTGGTCTGACGGTCTGCTAACCTACCCTCCCTGCTGGTCTGAAATCCCGCTGCTGACCTGACTTACCCTTGCTGACCTGTCTTAATATTGCAGGTTACCGGCACGTGCGTCTACTCTCCAGTATGGGGGAGCCCATGGACATGGCCACGCTCTTTGTCCACGTGTCTATCTCTAACAGGAAGGGAGGCGGGGTAGGTCATGCCTCTCACTCACTGTTCTTTCTCTTTCCCTCTTATTCCCCGTTGTTATCCTCCTTCTGTATGAGTGGATAAGTCGCTCTTCTCAATGCTGTCCCTGTGTTTTTCCTCTCGTTCTCCATTATTATCCTCGTCTATTAGCGAGTGTGTTTATCATCTCCCTCACTTTCTCTAGCTTTTTTTTTATTCCATCATGTTATTATCCTTCTCACTGGTAGTAGAAACCACCAATAACAACGACGAAAAGTGCCGAACAATTTGGACAAGAAAAATTACGTATTGGATAAAGAGATTTATATATCTCGCCCACACGAAGAGTTTTTTTATTAGATGTTCTGCTGAAGAGGATTTCGTCTGAGGCCGAAATATACATATATTTTTTCTTACATACATTTCATTTTTCTGCCTAAGTGGTTTATCACTTTCTGCTGAGCAGTGTTTATGGTACTGTGATTCAAATGTTAAGAGAAAAATCTATACCCAGAATCATTGCTCATTGTCACATGTGGCTAATATTTTGACAACTAGATACAGAGGAAGAATATACTTAAAAAAAGAGCTTGCATCAATATTTTCATGACAGAATATCTCGACATGTGAAAATTATCGAAACTAAAGAAAGTTGTTATAGCTGGAGCCAAGGTAGAAAACAAGAATTTGATGTATGGTAGACTTTTGTCGTTGGGCATCAAAAAGGATGAGCCTGTCGCAAGTGCTCGTGTATGAATTACGTGCAGTTCCAGCAGGGGCAACAAAGCCACATTATTGAAAAAAATTCATGTCCAGGCAGTAGACTCAGGGACACCAGATATGATAGTGGATGAACCTCTGCTGATATACCATGTAGTTTGGCCCCATGAAGAAACTTGCAGTAAATATGGCAGACGAAGACTGCATGATAATGTTTGTGATGAGGTCCCAGTACTGTGTGATAGATATCAAAATATGTCAGCCAAAGACAGCAACGAGATGGAAGTACTTCTGTTCATTCATTCTCACTCCACAAACACTTCTTACAAACTTAGAAGCAGATATGGTGAACACCGACAACAAGAAATCTTCTCTTTAGTTGTATTATATAGGTAAAGATACATAAAAAATTATTAGTCCTGAGGAAAGTCTGTTGCCTCATAATGAAACAGATATTACCATGACTCACGAAATCGTAATGACACGATTGTAAACAAACCATACCACTCTTAAAACTCCAGACCGTCGAGTAAGCCACTGGGCCAGCTAGCCCCAGTAAGATACCTAGCTGGATGAATCTTATGGTGGCTAACTGGCCCAGTGGCTAACGCGACGGTCTGGAGTTTTGAGACTTTCTGATCGCGGGTTCTATCCCCACCCTTGGTATGATCAGATATTACCATGATCAGTTACATGTCTGAAAATTATTATATCTATTGTTAGTGATGATACTAATACATTTATATTACTGATGTAGTAGTGCTGTCAAGTAACCATTTTTGAAATTCAGATGAAGAGCTTTGATGGCACATTTATTGATATCAATGCATCAACTCCCTTTCTAGGTAATTAATGTCTCCAACTGTCAGGTATGCATGTTGGCACAGGTTGCGACAGTGTCATACACGTATAACGAAGGCAAAGCTGAAACCTGAGAAAATTTAAAGAAAGTTATTTATCCCAAAACTGAAACCTATGCTGGGAGAAGCAGCTACAACTCACGTTAATATCATTGATGCAGGAATAGTTTTCTTCAGTACTCGGATGAATCAACGACGTTCTGAAATCTTTCTCAGGAAGAAAGGAGCAGCATCACAAGTCACGAGAATCCGCTGACTGTTGAGAATTTGATATTCCGTCTCCAACGTGTCCATCTTTCGGTCATGCTTTGGAAAGCTGCGGATACTCAACACATCATTATCTTTGGACATAATGAAATTTGAGTGGAAAATAGCTGATAACTGCCCTGTATCTCTTCTTAGTTGTGGTTCTGTGTCCTCTCCAGCACTGCTGAAGATTATCACATGCTAACTCCCAGGCACAAAATATATGTTTAAAAGAGACGCAGTGTTTTGCTTCTGAGTTATCATGGACAGACTATTACTCTGCTCACCTGCTGAAGGATGTAACGACTCGTTTACCGATGATCACATAAAAATGAATAAAATAATGATGATGGTGAGAGTGAGCAGCTATAAAGAACATTTTAGTCTACATTCGATTCCCGGTACAATCAGTGAAATTTTGCTTGTAGTCCATAATCCATATTTCATTTATTTTCTATTTACTCGATTACCAACTTGTCAGTGTTTAATGCAAGAATCATCACTCAAAACCTGGTCTCTGAGGATTGTTTATTTGCAGTGAATATTTCCGTTTATATTTCGACAAGCTTAGTTGCTACTTTATAATATATGATAGTTATCTGTTTATTTTTGAAAAGAACACCATATAAGTTAATTATTGGTTTGCAAGACTATGTTGCAACATGTTGAATGTAGCTTGATTAATTACGCACCGAAAATACAAAAGTTTTACTATTCTGAACGCATTGCTAAGGTGATAAAATGCAGAAACATTCTTCTGAAAGAATTTACACTGGCCAAAAATGGGTTCCTGGATTATAAAACATAGGTTTATATATTTGAATCATCCAATTCTAATTGCAAACAAATCATGTCACGGGTGGGGATAGAACCCGCGATCAGAAAATCTTAAAACTCCAGACCG
>NC_091327.1:31410344-31435344 GCF_038502225.1 Cherax quadricarinatus
ACTTTCAAAACTGATGTATCCTACTTGAGAGAAGGTTGAGATTGTTATAGCAGTGTGTAGGTGATAATTCAAGTTACGTTTTTAAAAGTTTACATTCTTTTCCACACAATAAGTACAGCATACTTCTTCTAAACGGCTTTAATCGTTCATGGTTGGTGCATAATATAGATTGACTGATACCTATTAAATTTAGACAATGTAGATGAAAATTTGCTAACTGGCATAATTAACAAACTTGGAACCCTTAGCTACCAACCAATAATAGAGAATGCCTCTTTTAATCATCCTCAAACTTTCAGTGATTTGCTTAATGTAAGACTCGTTCAGATTTTGTGTAAGTTTTTGTGTAAGTTTTGTTAGGTTTAATAAACAAATAGGTTTCTATGAAATAACTAGAGAGTGCCTCTTCTGAGGGGCTTCAGGCTCCTACTTAGGTTAGGTAAGATTCCTGATGAATCTCACCTAACTTAGCCTATAGCGTTATACGTAGAGTTTCCGGTAAAGTAGGAGGGAATAATGTATCAATATACAGGGGTTACTTTCCCATATGTATAACCTTCGTTTGAGAGATAGGAATACAAACTGTGCTGGTGGTCTGTGTACGGTGGGTGTATATATACAATATATGAATACATAGATGTTTGTACGAATACCAGTGTATACATACCTACATGAATACCTGTAAATACATACGTGCAAGAAAGTGTGTGCATATATGTGTGCACAGGAGCTCCTGAATGTACACGTGTATTTAAACAACTATGCATATACATGTATATGTTTTATGCATTCGTGTTCGAACGAAGGTTCGACAGATGTGACTTCCTGTTTTCACATCTTCATTGTTTTTTAATTTTCAAGCATTATTAGGGAAACCGATTTTTTTCCATTGAAATTAAGGAATGTATGGTGCAAAAGCATTAATTTAAAGCAAAAAAAAATTCTTAGACATATAGAATTTAAAGATTTTTTCGTATTTAACTAAAAAATTAGTGAGGCTGAAGACGTGCTTTCTGCAGGAATGTAACCCCTTTTCTCCTTACTTGCAGGAGGCGTCGACGGTGCTGGTGGAGGCTGAGTGTGAGCAAAGTAAGGTGGAGAGTGCCTGGTCAGACCTGCAGGACGAGTGTGGCCTCGAGCACACGGCCAACATGAAGCAGTGCCTCAGAGTGGCCATCTCTCGCTACATGGCCACACCTGACACTAGCCGTCTCACTATCCAGGAGGAGAACGGGGTAGGCAGCTTCCTCTTCAGCCTTCACTGGGAGTGATTTGACGGACGTGATGGGGTCCTGATTCATGGTCTTGGAACTGCCCTTTCTTTTGCGGATCAAACCTGATTTCCTCTTGGTATCTAGACTGTGTATGACCCTACGAATCATTGTTCGTGAAATGTTGATGGGATATAAACACTGCAGTCGGTGGGACATAAAGTCTGCAGCTCACATATATGCTATCAAAGAGCGTTTTAACCTTGATAATCCGTTAAGGATATTTATCTATTGGAGTATATACACTAAGACATATACACCTTATACAGTTTATATGCTAAAATTCACCTCTTAGTGTATATATACAAAGACATTAACCTCTCTCTCCGTATATAAATCCATATTTATTTGTCGGTGTATGTACACTGAGATACATTTATATTTCACTTATGTTAAGTTATTTTTCTCGTCGATTTTCAAAATGTCGTTTTCTTTTAATAATTCTAAGATACCGAGATCCATAGTTACTTATAAAGGAAACCATATGCCGAATATATATATATATATATATATATATATATATATATATATATATATATATATATATATATATATATATATATATATATATATATATATATATATATATATATATATTCGGCAAAAAAAGCAACGCTCATCTTGCCGAATAAGGCAAGCGAAAATTTGTGTATGCAATAATTTCGCAAAATTCGTTCTGAACCTAATGAAACACAATATATTTCACTGTATTTGTTTATCATTAAATTAATATAAAATTCTAGCTAATTGACCAGTTTTACCTATTCGGCACGAGGGCCTCAACAACCCCTGCTAAGCCAGAGGGCTGAGGAGGGGTTGTTGAGGTGGTTCAGACATGTAGAGAGAAAGAAACAAAATAGAATGACTTCGAAAGTGTATAAATCTGTAGTGGAGGGAAGGCGGGGTAGGGGTCGGCCTAGGAAAGGTTGGAGGGAGGGGGTAAAGAATGTTTTGTGTGCGAGAGGCTTCGACTTCCAGCAAGTATGCGTGAGCGTGTTAAATAAGAGCGAATGGAGGCAAATGCTTTTTACTGCCTGACATGCTGTTGGAGTGTGAGCAAGGTGACATTTGTGAAGGGATTCAGGAAAACCGGTAGGCCGGACTCGAGTCCTGGAGATGGGAAGTGCAGTGTCTGCACTCTGGAGGAGGGGTGTTAATGTTGCAGTTTTATAACTATAGTGTAAGCACGCCTCTGGCAAGACGGTGATGGAGTGAATGATTATGAAAGATTTTCTTTTTCGGGCCACCCTACCTTGGTGGGAGACAGCCAATATGTTAATATATATATATATATATATATATATATATATATATATATATATATATATATATATATATATGTGTGTGTGTGTGTGTGTGTGTGTGTGTGTGTGTGTGTGTGTGTGTGTGTGTGTGTGTGTGTGTGTGTGTGTGTGTGTGTGTGTGTGTGTGTGTGTGTGTGTGTGTGTGTATGTCGTGCCGAATATGCAAAACTGGTCAATTAGCAAGAACTCATTTAAGATTAAGTCCTTTCTGAAATTTTCGCTTTTACGTTTAAAGACATACTTTTTCATTAATGTTAATGTAAAAATTTTTAATTTTGCACCAAAAGAATCTTATATATATATATATATATATATATATATATATATATATATATATATATATATATATATATATATATATATATATATATATATATATATATATATATATGTCGTGCCGAATAGGCAGAACTTGCGATCTTGGCTTAAATAGCAACGCTCATCTTGCCATATAGGACAAGTGAAAATTTGTGTATGCAATAATTTCGCGCAAATCATTCTGAACCTAACGAAAAAAATATATTTCACTGTGTTTGTTTTGTATTAAATTATTGTAAACAAATCTAAAATATATTTAGTTGGGTTATGCTAAAATAAATTGTTCTTGTTATAATAAGGTTAGGTAAGTTTTCTAAGACTCTTTTGTTGCAAAATTAAAAATTTTTACATTAACATTAATGAAAAATATATATCTTTAAACGTATAAGAGAAAATTTTAGAAAGGACTTAATTTTAAATGAGTTCTTGCTAATTGACCAATTTTACATATATATAAATATATATATATATATATATATATATATATATATATATATATATATATATATATATATATATATATATATATATATATATATATATATATATATATATATATATATATATATATATATATGCATATATATATATATATATATATATATATATATATATATATATATATATATATATATATATATATATATATATATATATATATACAAGTCGGCCGTCTCCCACCGAGGCAGGGTGACCCAAAAAATAAAGAAAATCCCCAAAAAGAAAATACTTTCATCATCATTCAACACTTTCACCTCACTCACACATAATCACTGTTTTTGCAGAGGTGCCCAGAATACAACAGTTTAGAAGTATATACCTATAAAAATACACAATATATCCCTCCAAACTGCCAATATCCCAAACCTCTCCCATTTCCCATTTCCAGGACTCAAGTCCGGTTGTATAAAATAACCGGTTTCCCTAAATCCCTTCACTAAATATTACCCTGCTCACACTCCAACAGCTCGTCAGATCCCAAATACCATTTGTCTCCATTCACTCCTATCTAACACGCTCACGCACGCAAGCACCCCTCGACCACAACACCTTTACCCCCTCCCTCCAACTTTTTCGAGGACGACCCCTACCCCGCCTTCCTTCCCCTACAGATTTATACGCTCTCCATGTCATTCTACTTTGATCCATATATATATATATATATATATATATATATATATATATATATATATATATATATATATATGTATATATATATATATATATATATATATATATATATATATATATATATATATATATATATATATATATATATATATATATACGTATATATATATATATATATATATATATATATATATATATATATATATATATATATATATATATATATATATATATATATATATATATATATATATATATATATATACATATATATGCAAAACAACCACTCTGAAAGAATAGAGAAATTCCAAGCGCTTTCGTGACTACTCACATTATCAAGGAACTATGAAAGTAAAGCATCCAAGGAAGCTATATAAGGGGTCTGGCCAACACCTCACTATCAGATCCCACAACGGTTAAACACCTGACGCGCGCCGGCCCAACTGGACAGGTCCTTTGCACAACTCACCAACAAACTTTTCTACCCAAGAAAATTTAAAAATTATTATTTGTCCAGTGTATTATTAAATTCTTCCCAAATTCTATTAATTATAACTGGATCTAATTTATATAAACCAAAGGAAATATTCATATTATTGTCAAAACTGCTTTTATGAAACAAGATTCAATTATATTCCTGTCGACCATGGACTTGCTTGATACTACTTTCTCAACTTTTTGAAAATCAATTGGATGGTTAAAATCTCTTACATGAATAAATAGAGCATTGGAATCTTGTCGAGTTCTAATGCTATATTTATGTTGTTTTAATCTTAGTTCGAGATTTTTACCAGTTTGACCGTAATAAACTTTATCGCAAATTTTACAAGGATAAAGTTTATTACGGTCAAACTGGTAAAAATCTCGAACTAAGATTAAAACAACATAAATATAGCATTAGAACTGGACAAGATTCCAATGCTCTATTTATTCATGTAAGAGATTTTAACCATCCAATTGATTTTCAAAAAGTTGAGAAAGTAGTATCAAGCAAGTCCATGGTCGACAGGAATATAATTGAATCTTGTTTCATAAAAAGCAGTTTTAACAATAATATGAATATTTCCTTTGGTTTATATAAATTAGATCCATTTATAATTAATAGAATTTGGGAAGAATTTAATAATACACTGGACAAATAATAATTTTTCAATTTTCTTGGGTAGAATAGTTTGTTGGTGAGTTGTGCAAAGGACCTGTCCAGTTGGGCCGGCGCGCGTCACGTGTTTAACCGTTCTGGGATCTGATAGTGAGGTGTTGGCCAGACCCCTTATATAGCTTCCTTGGATGCTTTACTTTCATAGTTCCTTGATAATGTGAGTAGTCACGAAAGCGCTTGGAATTTCTCTATTCTTTCAGAGTGGTTGTTTTGCATATTCTGAAATCACCTGTTTACTGTGATCTTATTGCATATATATATATATATATATATATATATATATATATATATATATATATATATATATATATATATATATATATATATATATATATATATATATATATATATATATATATATATATATATATATATATATATATATATATATATATATAGATAGATATATATGTCGTGCCGAATATGTAAAACTAGTCAATTAGCTAGAACTCATTTAAAATTAAGTCCTTTCTGAAATTTTCTTTTATATGTTTAAAGATATATTTTTTTTCATTAATGTTAATGTAAAAATTTTTAATTTTGCACCAAAAGAATTTTAGAAAACTTACCTAACCTTGTTATAACAAGAACAATTTATTTTAGCCTAGCCCAACTAAATATATTTTATATTTGTTTACAATAATTTAATACTAAACAAACACAATGAAATATATTTTTTTCGTTAGGTTCAGAATGATTATGGCGAAATTATTGCATAAGTAAATTTTCACTTGTCCTATATGGCAAGATGAGCGTTGTTATTTAAGACAAGATGGCAAGTTCTGCCTAATCGGCACGACATATATATATATATATATATATATATATATATATATATGTATGTATATATATATATATATATATATATATATATATATATATATATATATATATATATATATATATGTATGTATATATATATAGCCACGTCTCCCATGTACTCAGTGCTGTAATGTACGGTAATTGTGATTTGCAGGTGCCATTCCTGCGAAGCTCCCGACCTGGGCCTCTCCCTTCACACCTTCACAGACTGCAAACTGCGATGGAGAAGGTCTGTACACACAGCCTAACACCCATTGTCTTATATTGCCCTGGTACACGAGAGGCTATACTAACTTAACACCCACGGTGTTATGTTGTATTGGTACTAGACTGATACCCACGGTGTTGTTCTGCTCTTTTACACCAAGTGTTATACTTGCGTAGCTCCGAAGGTGTCATATGAGCCTGTTATATAACGTGTCATACTAGCCTATCACCTAGGGTGTCATACTTGCATAAAACCTAGGGTGTTATATGGCCGTAATACCGTAGGTGTTTAATATTAATATTAAATAATCATTAATATAATAATATGATGATCCTGATAATAAAATTATATAAAAATAATAATAATTATAATGTGATGATGATGTTGATAAAAGTATATAATAATAATAATAATAATAATAATAATAATAATAATAATAATAATAATAATAATAATAATAATAATAATAAATACATCAAGGCTGTCTTCGTGTAAAGTTAGTTACATCCACAGGTTCTGCTGGAGATCCATCATTTTTTGGCTCACGTTGAGAACCTACGGGTGTCCCTGGAGTCCCGCCTCAAGCCTGCCCTGGCCATGTACGACACCCTGGAGAACCTCCTCTCCTACAACGGTATCAAGGGCAAGAAGGCCAACAGAGCCATGGAGAACTTCGCCTGGAACGTGAGGATCATCAGAGGCCAACTGGACAGAATCGTCGCCCTCAAGAAGAAGTGTAGGATGGCCATGGAACAGGTAAAGCTGTAAGATCTATGATTTGCTACTTTTTTTTTTTTTTTTTTTTTTTTTAAGAGGAGTGAGGGTTAAAATTTTTACCGAGTGGGTTAGCATAACTACAGAATAATAATTGCTATAAGGAAAAGGGGAGAGGATATTTTTAAATAGTTAAGAAAGCAGTTCAAAGTAAGAAAAAATATTTGGGGCAGTTCTGCACTTCATTTCAGATAGTGTATTTGTACAACGTACTACAAACTTCATTAACTGCACTGATGGGAAATTCTTCGGTGATACGTGAGCTTCTGTGGCAGATGGGCTACATGTACTATGAAAAGCTTCCTGGTAAACAGTACAACGTAAAATACGATACACAAATAACCCGCACATAGAAGAGAGGAGCTTACGACGACGTTTCGGTCCGACTTGGACCATTTACAAAGTCACACTAACCAGAAGTGAGCAGGGCGGCTATATATAGGCAGGAAGAGGTAGTGGTGGTAGTAGTAGTAGTGGTGGTAGTAGTAGTAGTAGTAGTGGTAGTGGTGGTAGTGGGGAATTAAGGAGGAGGAACCAGTCAAATACAAAGAAAGGGTAGCACTGCAAGGGAGCTAGGTGCCCACAGAGGGAGAGCAAGTGCACAGAGGTGGAGGGAAGGGGAAGTGATGAAACAAATAATGAAGGAACAGAAACACGCGACAGAAGAAAGAAAGACAAAAAAGGAAAGAGGAAAGGGGAAGAGGGAGAAGAAGAAAAATGAGGAATCAGGTTAAGTCACTGGTGTTCTGAAGTTTGGAGCATTTTACAATGTAGTGGGAGAGAAAGGCATCTACAGAGACGAAGCCAGGACTAAGATTCATACAAGGAAAGTTGTGTATTAGAGAGGATTCAACTAGACGGCGACTGTTAGAGTTGGAAGTAGGGTAGACAGTTTTAGCGGAAGACCAGTCAGTAGGATGGCTGTGATCTCTGACGTGACAGAACAGAGCATTGTTAGTGTCGGCAAGCCTAACACTATTTTTGTGCTCCCTAAGTCTGTCAGAAAGAGATCGGCCAGTTTCTCCAAAGTATTGAAGAGGACAGGAGGAGCAAGAAATAGAGTAGACACCAGGAACATCTGTAGAGGGAGGAGAGGTATGAACGAGATTAGTGCGAAGAGTGTTAGTCTGGCGGAAAGTAAGCTTGATGTCTAAGGGACGGAGAGAATTGTTGAGATTAGAAAGATCGGAAATGTAGGGAAGGCAGAGGACAGAAGAGTTCCCAGGAGTAGAGAGTTTGGGAGAGAAGAAATTACGTTTAGCACGTGAGGAGGCAGAGTCTATGAAATGGGAAGGGTAGCCAAGACGGGAAAACGAATTATGAAGAGTGGAAATTTCTGCTGGGAGGAACTGAGGATCACAGATGCGGAGGGCACGGAGAAAGAGGGAGATAAGAACACTTTTCTTGACAGGAGAAACATGATAGGAAAAGTAGTGAACGTACATGCCACTGTGCATAGGTTTTCGGTAAACGGAAAAGGAAAAACCTGTATCTGAGCGGTGGACATGGACATCAAGGAAAGGAAGCAAGGAATTAGATTCCCATTCAGCTTTAAACTTAATGGAAGGGGCAAGATTATTAAAAGCTTCAAGAAAAGGTTGGAAGAGACTGGAGTCATGAGGCCACAGAGTAAAGATGTCATCCACATAGCGGAGCCAGAGAGAAGGTTGCACATCGATGGTAGGAAGAAGAACAGTCTCGAAGTATTCCATGTAAAGATTAGAAAGGACAGGAGAGAGAGGAGAGCCCAAAGCGACACCGAAGGTTTGAGAATAATATTTCCCTTGGAAGGAAAAGGAATTAGAGTCCACACAGAGGCGGATAAGATCAAGAAAGACTTCAATAGGTATAGGGAGATGTAGAAACCCTTCAAGGGCCTTATCTCTAAGGAAATCAAGGACATCATCAAGAGGGACATTGGTGAAGAGGGACTCAACGTCAAGACTAAGCATCTTACAGGTTGGGAGAGAGCGAACCCGTTCAATGAAGTCTTGAGAGTGACGAAGGTGGGCAGGAGAAAAAGTACCAAGAAAGGAAGTGAGGGTTTTGGCCAACCAAGAAGCAAGAGAATAAGAGACAGAACCTCTAGGACGAAGAGGAATATCAGGTTTATGAGTTTTGGGAAGGCCATAGAAATAGGGAAGAGAGGGACAGATGACACGAAACCGTTGAACAAGGTCAAAGTCGGAGAGAGTCCTTAGTTTCTTGTTGAAAGTTCTCTTGATGCGATCAAGAGGGTTGGAAACGAGAGGAGTGTAGGTACGTGAGTCAGAGAGCAACACATCAGCTTTACGGAGGTAATCCTCGCGATCAAGGATAACTACCGAATTGCCTTTGTCAGAAGATAGTAGGACAATGTTAGTGTTAGATTTAAGAGAAGAAAGGGCAAGTTGGTAACGGCGCGGTAGGTGGTGATTCTTAGAAAACAGATTACCAAGAACAGGAAGGAGAGCGCCACGAAAAGTGGACAAGTCAGGAAGATTACGGGAGCGAGATTGACGAAAGGAATCAAAAGAGCTAATCAGGGCAATACCAGCGCGAGGAGTAGGCGAAGTGGCAAAGGAAAGGCCAAAACCAAGAAGTTCAAGCTCATACTGAGAGAGTGAGACAGAAGACAGATTAGTAACACAGTCAGTGAGGGAGAATTTAGACCAAGGGCTAGCTGAGATGAGACGTTGAAGTTTATTTTGTAGTTTGGAAGAATGAATTTGTGTATTCAGGCGAGCAGTATCAAAGGCAATGGTAGAGAGAAGGTTACAGAGATCCTGTGGTAGAGCCGCAAAGAGAGCACGTTGACGCTGACGGAAAGTAAAGAAGGCATCTTCAACCTGTGACTTAGTAGAAAGAATGAGCTGTTGAAGTAGGAGACGGGCATGATCAGGAAAGGGAGTGCCCAGTGGGTTGGGTTTCAGGAAATGGGAGAAGGAAGGTAGCAGAACTTGTTCAGCAAGACAGTCACGTAGGAAGCGAAGCTGATTCTTATGACGCCTGGTAGCAATAAGAGCAGCCTCATAAGATCGAAAGAGGGGTTTAAAAGAGGGAAGAACATTAAAAAAGTTGGAGAGAATATGACGCTTAACTGCGGGGTCCATAAATAACAAAAAAAAAAAGGCACAATACCGTGACTGGAACGATACACAAATAACCCGCACATAGAAGAGAGGAGCTTAGGACTTCTGCTTAGTGTGACTTTGTAAATGGTCCAAGTCGGACCGAAACGTCGTCGTAAGCTCCTCTCTTCTATGTGCGGGTTATTTGTGTATCGTTCCAGTCACGGTATTGTGCATTTTTTTGTTATTTGTAAAATACGATATTTGGTATGAAAATCACATATAATGTTAACCGGCTCAGTGTATTGTATATAGGATTCAGCACCATAAAACAATTTTGTACCCTACACCACAAACTATTTTGCCATTAGAACTCTTATTACCCTACAAGGCAGACATTACGAAACTGTGGAGTAAACCATCAGCATCCCGAAGAGAATCGTCAAGCTTCACATGCACTGAAACATCATTGTTGAATATATAAGTATATTTAGTCTATCATTAAGTCAAATGGAAGTGTAACCGCCACTAGTCAGTGACGTAAAGCAACCCATATGAAGGTAAGATGAGTACTGCATATTTCAGTGTTACACTGAGGCTCTCTTCAATAAGAGAAAACCCTTTCTGCAAACACAAGCCAACAGGACACTCAAGCAGCAACAAAACAGTTGGGGTACATGTCTTCCAATCTCATTTAATAAAGAACTGCATCACATCATACTGTTTTCTTTGGACGACAGAGCAATGCAAGGAAGCTCTTATATCAGAAGTTGTAACCCTTCGTTGTGTCACATGATAATCTGTTGATGATCCATGTAATAATTCTGTAAATACATAAGCAACCATTCATGGAAGCATTACCCATCTCTCACATATGTGTGAAGCGGGAGCCTGTTATATATTGACAACCGGAAGGTGCTTTGAGTAACATTAGCATTGCACTCATTACTTTTATTAGCATTCATGGGAGGAGAAATTTTCTGCTGACATGTAAAATTCCCCCTACTTACCTACCTACCTACTTACGTTTCAAAGAAATTCTTGAATAACTCATAAACTAAAAGAGGCTTTCTCAACAGGTGGAGTCAACGAAGGTGACCTTGGACAGTCTTAACACCCGGGACAGGTCACCTTCAGTGAGAGAAAGGCCACGGCTGACACTGGCTAACCGCCACAACACTACTGACAACCTCACCACGTATGGCAGCTTGGGCCGCTCTCCCACCACCCCTAGCAGTGAATGTAAACCCAAGAGTATCCTGAAGAAAAGCAACTCGAACCTGGAGTCCAGCAGTGCTGGGTATGTGAACGAAGAGTATCGCGTCTCGCCCAGCACCTCTTCTACTCTCATAGCCGACGAAGACGACGCTAATGAACTGCTTAAACCCCAGATCTTGCACTCCTTCAGTTACACCCCTGGCTTCAGTTATGAGCAGAACACCGCCCTGTAGTTTGTCTGGTCTCTGAGTACTGTTGGTCTGTGTAATGAGCTGCAGAGTATACAGTAATGTAGGATGTAAGGACATTGAGTAATGTTGACCTGCGTAATGAGTTGTAGAAGATACACGACACTAGTGTAAAGCCTAAGGACATTAAATACGATTGGCCTGTGTAATGAGCTTCACAGTACATAGCTGTGTTGAGTGTAAGGACAATGAACAATTCTGACCTGTGTAGTGAGTTGCAGAGTACACAACAGTGATGTTGAGTGTAAAGAGACTGCAGTGACCTCAAGCACTTTGGAGCTAGTGAGAATTGTGTTGCATCACCCTGAGCACGTAGTCTTGTCTATATTACACACAAATCATCATGAGATGACTGTATTATGTGCACATGACTGTAGTAGGCACACATAATACAGCCATCATAAGATGAATGTATTATGTGCGAAGAAATAAATGATGCAGTGATACTAACAATAATACGAATCATTTACAGAAAGAAAAGGATCTTCTCATCACTTCATAAGAAACACTTAAATAGTTTAAGAAGTAATATCATGTAAACAATACTTGCAACACGTCCATATGTGGCACCTTCAACAATTTCAAGCTTTGGATGGCACTTCAGTAGCAAATATTTTCCAAATGCAGCATAAAAGAATAAATAAGCCTTATTGATATGGCTTCCAGGGTATGGAATTGGTGACAGTGCCATGAGAGTTAAATCCCTTTGTCATTTTTATATATACCTCAGAATGCTAAGCAGTAGCATTTTTAGAGACATGTTCTATTGTAATGGTGCACATGTTAGTGAAGAACATGAAGAACATATTTAATGAAGTGCGACACAATATTTTAAAAATAACAATGTTTTTGTATAGGCTAATTTTCCTAATGGGTGCTGCTACTGTATATATTGTGGTAAATAAGCGTAGTAGTTATGATAATATACCTTTGTAAGATATATGTAGTGTCTCGTGTATTATTTATTTGGTATATACGGTGTTCGATGTACTGTAACTTCAAGTGGTTAGCAGGTACGAGACAAGACACTTGTAGAATCAAACATGGACGAATCACTTACACTAAGCATCGAGGATGAATGGTAAATGCTAAACCTGTAGGGGTTATACAGCTCCTGGGAAAGAGGAGGTAACTGGGTTTGATCCAAGAGATGGGAGAGTCCCTCCAGTTCCTTGGATTTAGGAGCCCCGTCACCATCATCAAGGCTCCACCCTTGAAGGGATAGATGGATGAAAGCCACTTGATAATGGTCCAGGGCTGATCGAGGCATCTTCTACTCTCGGCTACAGAAAAAGTCAACAGGGTTTCAGACCTATCGACTACACGACTGTCGTTAAGGCAGGATATAACCTTTCCACCACGAGACAAGAGTACTGTAAACACTATGATTTGGATTAATGAAAACTTTCAGCATAAATACGCTGAGACACATACACCTCTCGGTGTATATATCCTGTGTCTCCTTTTAACTACACTTTGTAACTTGTGACTACACTCTCCTACATAAGATACTTTATTGAAGTAATTAATAAGTTACAGGAAGTATTCAGATTAAAGGTAGCGATATAGAGGAGAATTTGTACAAAAAGCGCAAGTATGTTGAACAGATATTTTAATGCAGCATGTTTCATTCTATGCTGGACTCTGCTATGGGAGAAACGTCCGCGTAAAACAATGTTCTGCTTGTGTCTGCCCACGCAAAGTACTTCAGAGACATCACTGAAAGATTGATAAACCAGCATGGTGTTGCTGCAAACTGTGCTGCTGTACACTGTAGCACCACACAGTGTGTTGGTATACTCTGTAACACCACAAACTGTGCTGCTGTACACTGTAACAGTGTACAGTGTGATAGTGTTAACTGTAGCACCATAGATTGTGCTGGTGTACACTGTAACACCACAGACTGTGCTAGTGTGCACAGTAGCACCTCAAGTCTCCAACAAACACAACACTCAACTATTTACATACAGTTTTTTAACATTCCAAACTTAAATTTATGAGAAGTGTAAATGATAATCACAATAAATGCATATTCTATTTTAAATACATAATCACGTAATTTTGGATATATTACACTTAGATTATAAAGGCAATTTTATATAAGATGACATGAAAAGAAGTATACATATATATATATATATATATATATATATATATATATATATATATATATATATATATATATATATATATATATATATATATATATTTCTAGTAAGCTGGTAGAGCTACAATTAAAAAAATTTAAATTTTTCCAAGATCTTTGGCTATGTGACAGGAGAAAAAAATATGCTAATAAGAGCATATGATTTTGGTCATTTTGGAGCATATAACTATATCAAATTTATATTATGTCTTCCAGTAGCATATGATGTCTTAGTTGCCAAAGTTTCTGAGGAAAAAAACACTGGTAATAGAATGCAAATTAGGTCTGCTAACTGCAAGTATGCAAATAAAGTCTGCTAATTGCAGGTATGCAAATAAAATCTGCTAACTGCAAGTATGCAAATAAAGTCTGCTAATTGCAGGTATGCAAATAAAGTCTGCTAACTGCAAGTATGCAAATAAAGTCTGCTAATTGCAGGTATGCAAATAAAGTCTGCTAACTGCAAGTATGCCACTAAAGTCTGCTAATGCAAGACTGCAAGAAAGGTCTGCTAGCTGCAATAATGGCAGCAAGGTCTGCTAAGTGTAGATATATAAATTTTGATCAGTTAATTTCCAGTACACAAAAGGTGAGCAGCGGATCACCTGCAGCATCATATTAACAGTGTTGTTATTTTTATACATTAACCAACCATTTCATAAAATCCTGAAAAAAATAAAACAATTTAAGGTTTTAATGTAGCAAATACAAATCTTAATTCATATACATTTGTACAAAGTTCATCAACAGTCATATTGAATGTTAATATATGTACATTTACCGTTTATCTAATCTAGTCATTAATGTTAAATATCCATACCATATATATATATATATATATATATATATATATATATATATATATATATATATATATATATATATATATATATATATATATATATATATATATATATTATATATATATATACATGCTGTGTGTATGTATGTGTATATAGATATTATTAGTGTACTCAGTAATTCTTTATTGTTTCAGGGAGACGTGAGACAAAGTCTGACCACTACCTTCAACTCTCATTATTATATACAATCAGAATTCTGGTATCACCATCGGCCTCCATACCTTAAATATTATTTCTCGTTTCTTCTGTGTACTCACATCACCTTATTTTGTGTGTGTGTGTGTGTGTGTGTGTGTGTGTGTGTGTGTGTGTGTGTGTGAATAATTATTTATTTGAGTTTGCAGGTGCTTGTCTAATAACGGTAGATACCTACTTAATGTGAGACATGCTGCTTGTTTCTGCTTCTGAAACTCGGTCCGATCTCACGGATATCAAATAAAAAGTCTAGTCACCAGTCTATGGTTATGATAAAACAAGAAGTGTAAAATGCACCTCTCTCTATTGTACAAATTTATTTACTCTGTATGAGCAATAGTAATCCCAATATAACGTAAGTATGAAGCAATAACTGATCACAGGCTTAAGTTCCGTATGCCAAATGTTAGTTAATCAACCTACAAATAATAATTACTCAAAATCTAATACTAGATTAATCATGTAAAATATATATTACATACAAATTTTATGACCTGAGTAAGTATCAAAGCTTGCAACTCACACACGACCGCAAGTCAACACAGTTCTCGTGTGAGTCTGCCTTTACTAAATGATCGGAGACGATGGTCTTAATTCACTGTGTAGACACCATCAAGACAAGACAAATTCCGTACAGTTCTAGAATTAGATGAATTCATAAAGCTGGGTAAATACTGAGTCCATTCGCTACTTAGTATGCAGTAGCAAATCCTTGAGTTCTCAACAGACAGTGAGGAAATTTAGCCAAGTATATCAGTCATAAGTAAAACCTATCACTCAAATGAGCCCAAGTCAATACCAAGGCACATAGTGTACTACACCTAGGCTCAAAATTTATCCCCACAGGAGACACTATGCTCTACAGGAGCTATCTCCCAAAAGCAAATCACAATAAGTTAAACATGATCTAGAACAGAGACCTTTCACATATTACGTTCAGCTGTGACGAGTTGTAGAAAATAAGTCCACAATGACATAATGTGAGAAGCGTGTTTGTAAAAGCGTATCAGTATTCTATAAATATATGTGAAGCTCAGAGTAATGACCCTTTTTCTCAACGGCTATGTTCAACATTGTAGTTATAAAGACAGAGTCCACAATAGAGACAAAGGCTGCACACACAAGAAAATGCAGAAATTCCAAGTCTAAACATTGACATTGTGGAGGAATGGTGTTTGGATATGTTAATGGAGACAAAGTATTAGCTCACACCTTCCCCAATCGGCAGTAAATCACTAACTGATTATCTCGGAGCAAGTGATGGGGCGGACTACCACACCTGGCAGCTTGACAAAATGTAGGAGTGCAATTTATTTGCTTTATCAGTATTTCGTACTCAGCACTTCAACCTGCTCATTCAGTATTACACATATACTATACTATATATATATATATATATATATATATATATATATATATATATATATATATATATATATATATATATATATATATATATATATATGCAATGTTGTAAAAGTGGTTTATATAGAAAATAATATGGATTATTAAAGTAAAAACCTAGATATTATAGATAATGAGAAGGTATCCTTTGTAACAAATACAATGCAAACAGTGACCGTAATAATTTAATACCAAAAACACGAACACCAAATAAAATACAAGTTTATCTTTCGTGCCCACCAGAACTCTTACAACTGGCTTTAGAGGAATGATCCGTGTGACCACATAAGCGTCTGAGTTACCTCATTTTCTCAAGAGGTACTGTACAGTTAAGGACAGTGAACCTGATCTTCCTACGACAATGACCTGCGATTAAGAGCGTTTTATCTGTATTCCAAGGCAATGTATTTATTCTTATATTAGAGTGAAACGTGAGACAAGGTGAGAAGGAAGGAAGCAGAGTGTGTGGCTGTATAGTAACAGCCCCGACACTAGTAGTGGTGCGTTTCCTCTCACTATGAATCTTACAGTAACGCCACCCATCATTGGTCCCACAGGCGCTGTTAAGCAGATATTACATTATTATTAGTTTATTATAGAAAAGTTGCTTAGTCACTTGATATGCATTGCAGTGACCGCATCAATAACTTATAAAGCCCCAATTACTGTAAAATCCTTGCTAAAATCCTTATTTCTTTACTAAAACATCTACCACATAAAACGAACGAAAATTTGTCGCACTAAACACGTCTCAGAATTATTCTAGAAGCTATTTTCTCAAACTTTGGTTAAAGTTTCAACGATTACGCTCAAACTACCCTTAAAGTGATTAATTAATATAAATGGAAAAGGGATGACTTCCATAATAAGCTAATGTGAATACCTGAAATGTCTGTGAATAAAAACAAGAATATCATATAAAGCATATCCTGAACTTCAAACTTTTGTGAGGTAATATTCTCTTACAGATTATCAGTAAAGTGGAGGAACATCATTATATGCTGGTACAAGCCACAAGGAAACATGTTTGTTTCCCTAAGTAGTTTTTCATACCTGTTTACACGTAATGTACAACCTTACAAGTTCTACACCACAGGTTGGTGCATGTGTGACAAGTAACATATTTGGTAACCTTGCCTTGTGTCTTCTAGATACATAAATGTCCTCCCGTAGGGCTGTTATATGCAAACTTCAACACTTGCGGACGAAAGTCTCTGACAGTGCCACTCTGTTATAAGCAGTTTGGATTCTACTATCAAGTGTAGATCGAGGGGTGTAATTTTTTTCATTATTACACCGGTCTAGGGATATGGTAAAACAGAAAAGAAAAAAATAAATCTATCTTTAGTAAATAAAGCATCTCGTACAATTATTTATCAACAATCTCCACGAGAAATAATAACTGATTACAAGGTTATGTTCCACATGAAATAATGTTTAACGAACTGACAAATGATGTTCATTCGAGCACCGGACTTACCAAACATATATGTATTACACAAAGCTCTTAAGACCCACATAAGTATAAAAGTGTGCAATTAGCACATGTTCTCATGTAAATTAACCCCTTCTGGGGCCTAGTTCCTAGACCTTATGTGTATCCATATACTCTTGCGCTACCATCCACAGGATGGATATGGGTGCACAATGAACTAGCCACTTCGGTGGCTAAATCTAAACTCTCAAGTGAACACAATGCAGGTGTGTGCACATACCATTCTAGTCAAAGCATCTATAAAATGCAAAGTGTAAACACTAGCAAAGTCATTAGAGACAAGATCTATTTAATCCTAAAATAGGTTGACTCCATAAAGCTGGACAATACAAAGTCTGCCAACTACTTAGTACGTAAAAAAAAAAGATTTTCCTGAGGCTAAATTCTCACCAAAGAGTTCAGAAATAGAGTTCAGCACATCAATTATTGGTGAAATTTAACGCATGAACAAGTCAGAATAGATCTCAAGACACATAATGTGCTTCACTTAAGCACACAGTCTGAGAACACAAGACATATGCATCAGAAGACTAAGTCTCAAACTGCGCCACAATGGCTGTCTACCAAAAGCATAACACAACAAGTGGAACTTGACCTAAAGCTAAGACCTTTTACAGACTATGATCCAACATGAGAGGGTACAGAACCAAGTCTGCAATGACATAATGTAAGGAATGCATTCGAGAAAGTATAGTCGTATTTTATGTATATTCTGAATGCTCTGGGTGATGGCTTTTCCTCGTAGTATGTTCGATATTGTAATTAAAATGACAGAGCTCACATTATGGACATAAATTGCAAATACAAGACTGTGCAGAAATTCTGAATACCAAAATTGATATTGTGTAAGAAAGGTGTTTGCGTGTGAGGCTATGCTAATAGAGATACAGCAACAGCTCATATCTTTCCCAAATGACAGCGAATCGTTACCTGCCAGATTGCTAAAACAAATACCAGTTATTAGGTAAATAGTTCATATGTATATATATATATATATATATATATATATATATATATATATATATATATATATATATATATATATATATATATATATATATATATATATATAATATATATATATATATATATATATATATATATATATATATATATATATATATATATATATATATATATATATATATATATATATATATATAATGAAGAGGAATGTATCACTTGTGATAATAACAAACCTGAAGGTAAAATAATAAAAAAAAATCTCCTTAAGCAGACTGATGAACACCAGATTTATGCTACACTAATAGACAATGGTGTTGCGACTGGTGGACCTAAACACTGTGATGGTTGATACAGACTAAATGACCTATAAATGCTTTCATTGGAGGACCTAAATATTGCTTCTGAAGGACCTAAAGACAGTAGTTTTGAATATTGTGGCTGGTAGACGTATAACTGAAGGACCTGAAGATAAGGAGTCTTATGTAATGTGACTTAAGGACCTGGAAATCAGGGACCTAAATATTGTTACTTGGGGACCGAAAACAAAGTTCAAGATTTTACTCTTTTAGTAATGAAACTATTAGAGTTATTTATGAAGAAAACATAAACCTATGTTCTTACCCCCTGTTTGTTTATAGACATTATAAATGGCTACTCTTCCTTCCTGTTTATTAATAAACAATATTAACGACTAGCTAAAGCTGAGAAAATAACTCACCTCAGAAAATGAAATTAGCTGTCATTCATTTTTCTTCTATTATTATTATTATTATAATTATTATTATTATTATTATTATTATTATTATTATTATTATTATTATTATTATTATTAGTGTTTTCATTTGGTTTCTGAAGGATGACTTGAAACTGCATCTTCGAATATAATGAGGTGTGATCAAAGAATTGATTTTTCTATTGCAACTGGGCAGTGTTGCACCCTTGTTAACATTGTGAGAGGCAATGTTAGTGGTTGACGCCTTTCTTACTCCTCCCTCCCTCCCTCCCACCCTCTCTCCCTCCCTCCCTCCCTCCCTCTCTCCCTCCCTCCTTCTCTTCCTCGATTTTTCTCGTTACAATGTACCAATAAATAAAGTTCCACGCCCTGAATTTTGTTTTGCTTGAGCCAGTTCACTGGTATTATAAGTTTACCCAGTATTGTGGTTTGAGTCCAGATAATTAGATGATAATTATATATGATGAATTATTGTAATTATTGGTGAAATGGGAAATGATAATGAATTCCGTTATGACTAAAATTATAGCTTTTGTAAGTAGTGATACATACACACACACACACACATATACACACACACACACACACACACACACACACACACACACACACACACACACACACACACACACACACACACACATTGCCAGACTCACACATACACTCCCCCCTCCCCCACCGACATCTCACTCCTTCACCTGATCCCTCCCCTCCCTCTTTCACCCTCCCCCTCCCCACCTCTCCCTCCTTCCCCCTCTCCCTATCCCACTCACCCACTTGCTTCACTCTACTTCCCACTCCCCCTCCCCACTACTCTCCCACATAGCTACAGTTCCTCCTCTACCTCCGCCCCCCCACACTCTGACATACACAATACTAACCTAACATACAGAATTACATAGGTTTCCCACTCTGAGGCAATCAGGATAAAACAAAAATGGGTTGTCAGAGAGCAACAAGAAAAACCAAGGGACAGGAGGAGGAAACTGCAAAGGAAGATTGGGCAGCAGCGCTCACAAAAAGGGAACATGAATGGGAAAAGAAACTAGAAGAACTTAGCATGAGAATGGAAGAGAGGATAGACATGGAAAGCAGGAAGTGGGAGGTGCAAATCAAAGCAGCAGAGGCCAGGATACAGAGTTTAGAAGAGGAACTGAAAAATCTGAAACAGCCTAAAGAACTAAAGAACATTTTGGGATTGACAACAGAGACTGCTACCTCAGTCACAAATAAGGGGACTGTAGTGAAAGGAGCAAAACTGCATGTAGAAGCTCAATCAGTGGAGACTGTAGTAAATGAAAGAGCTAAGCTATATGTGGAGGCCCTAACAGACCACAGCAGAGCCCAGAGAAAGCCGAGAAGGGAAAATGACAGGCCACTGAGCCCAAGTACATTAGCTAGTGAAACTGAAGAAAGGAAAGCTGCAATGGAGGAAATCAAATTGAATGAGGGGATACACAGGGATATGCAGTGGGAGAATGAAAGGGTGAGGTCAGTCTTTGTGTATGGGCTCCAGGAAGTTGAAGGGGAAACATATGAAGCAAGAAAACAAGGGGGAAAAAAGCAATTGAAAGCATCATGAAAGCAATAGGAGAAGACGACATGACCCAGCTGAAAAATTTTCGGAGACTAGGGGGGTTTGTAAAAAAAAGAACCCGGCCAGTGAAAGTGACCTTCAAGGCAGAATCGACTCGGAACAGGATCCTGCAGGAGAAAGCACGATTAAGGGACATGCCGGCATAAAGGAAGGTGTATCTCGACCGCGACAGAACACAAGCACAAAGGCAGAAAAAGAGAGAGATGGTACAAAGGCGAAAGGAGGAAAGAGAGGGGATGGAGAAGACAGACAGGAGATCCCAGACACAGGAAGATCAAATACAGCCTCCCTCTTATTAGGAACAATCCAGTCTGAGGGACATAAGGTGATAATTGCAGTAATGTACAACCCACCACAGAACTGCAGGAGGCCAAGAGAAGAATACGATGAGAGCAACAGAGCAATGGTCGACACACTAGCCGAGGTGGCCAGGAGAGCACACATGGGGGGAGCAAAGTTACTAGTTATGGGTGATTTCAATCACAAGGAGATTGAATGGGAAAACCTGGAGCCCCACGGGAGTCCCGAAACATGGAAAGCCAAGATGATGGATGTGGTACTGGAAAACCTCATGCATCAACATGATAGAGGCACTACCAGAGAGAGAGGAGAGGATGAACCAGCAAGACTGGACCTTGTATTCACCTTGAGTAGTTCTGACATCGAGGATATCATGTATGAAAGGCCCCTGGGAGCTAGTGATCATGTGGTTCTGTGCTTCGACTACACAGTTGAGCTCCAAGTGGAGAGAGCAGCAGGAATAGGGTGGGAAAAAACAAACTACAAAAGGGGGAACTACTCAGGCTTGAGGAACTTCTTTCAAGACATTCAGTGGGAGAGGGAACTAACAGGAAAACCAGTACAAGAAATGGACTATGTAGCAACAAAATGCAAGGAGGCAGAGGAGAGGTTTTGTTCCCAAGGGAAACAGAAATAATGGGAAGAACAGAACGAGTCCTTGGTTCACCCAAAGGTGTAGGGAGGCAAAAACTAGGTGTACTAGAGAATGGAAAAGGTACAGAAGACAGAGAACTCAGGAAAATAAAGAGATTAGCCGAAGAGCCAGAAACGAATATGCACAGATAAGAAGGGAGGCTCAGCGGCAAAACGAAAATGACATAGCATCGAAAGTCAAGACTGACCCGAAGCTGTTGTACAGCCACATCAGGAGGAAAACAACAGTCAAGGACCAGGTAATCAGACTGAGGAAGGGTGATGGGGAATTCACAAGAAACGACCGGGAGGTATGTCAGGAGCTCAACACAAGATTTAAAAAAGTATTTACAGTGGAAACCAGTAGGACTCCAGGAAATCAGAGCAGGGGGGTGCACCAGCAAGTGCTGGATGAGGTACATATAACCAAGGAGGAGGTGAAGAAGCTGCTATGCGAACTTGACACCTTAAAGGTGGTGGGACCAGACAACATCTCTCCATGGGTCCTTAAAGAGGGAGCAGAGACATTGCATGTACCATTAACAAAGATCTTCAACACATCATTTGAAACTGGGCAACTCCCTGAGGTATGGAAAATGGCAAATGTAGTCCCAATTTTTAAAAAGGGAGACAGACATGAGGCACTAAACTACATGTTGAGAAATGGCATTACCAGCTAAGCTTAAACAGTGAAAACTTAACTTAAAGACAACTCATCGCCTGCACAGCCGCCCCTGCAGACGAGGTCTAGAAGCTGTCGAAACCATCTCACAACGGGCTGTCAAGAATTATAATTTGTAAGATTATAAATTACCCCTAGGGGGTGTTATGTCAGCATATTTCATTCACTGATGGCTGACAAAATACATACTGCCGACTATAGGTTGATTACAAACTCCTTGCGACTCAAGAACTGTGCAGTCCCCCATTCTACAAGAAATTCGTAACATACCTTGCTCTTGTAGCGTGAGCTATGGTGTTCTTCACACCTTCGACAGGTATTGGTGACTTGATAGAAGCTGAAGTGTCCTTGGATGTCCACGTCTTCCATTGTCTAGAAAACGCACACTGGTACACTATATTCCACAAGATTTGTCTTTATTGTTCACAATGTTATCACTGAAGAAGCTGATCACACTTCTCTTAAGTGTTTATTGTGTTTTATGAGACACTTTGTTCACACTAACGCACAGATCGTTCTTTGTTGGTTATCCTGGCGTCAGTGTCACTCTCAGTAGAGTCAAAAGTTATCTCAAGACGCCACAGCGCCCCATGCCGTCACTCCCCTAGCACAAAGAAAAAGCTGACCTAGTACTTTTTGCTTCCTTGCCACTTCCTCGATGAAGCAAAGCAGAATGTTTGATTCTTGCTGTCTTAAGCATAGACAACAATGTCCACTATCTCTACTATGGTAACGAAGTGGGAGCAGGATTTTCCTTAATTGTCCTGCTAAAGTAAGAGATGTACTGTCTCTTATTAAAATACACTCTGCAACACTGGACTGCAAGGAGCAATGGTCGGTTGACCACAGGTCGCATACTCGTACGGCATCTGTGATCAATTACTCACTGTAGCAGTAAACAAGATGCTTGCCCCTTCTGAGAGGTCTGGGCCCCTCAGGGCTGAAAGGGGCTGAAGGGGCTGAAGGGGGCTGATACCCCCCTCCTGGAGAAAATTTCTCCACACTGGGGGGTGGCGGAGGTTCGCTGCAGGTGAACTATTCATCACTTAACATTAATTTAATTTTCTCACTCGCCACCACTGCTGCTTGTCTTTTCTGAACAGCTTTAGTCTGTGTGGTGTCTGGAGAATCACTAATTTTGTTTTCAACACTGTGTAATTCTAACAGCACTAGTTTATTTATTTTCCGCTTATTCACTACACCTTTGCTCAAAACATCAACTGTCCTGATGATTCCATTTGCATCAGGATATATGGTCACAATTTTTCCAAGTGGCCATTGGGACCTCGGACCATCATTGTCAATAATCACTATGTCACCTGGTCTTAAGGACTTATGATTTTCAGGAACACCAGCTCCATAGAAGTGTTCTCTCAATGAGGTGAGATAGTCTTCTCGCCAAATTTTCTCCCAACGTTCAATCACTTTATTAAGGTGTTTGAATTTACGTCTGAGTTGCTCAGGTTCGAAATAGTAGGATCCTCTTGATTTCTTTATCATTCATGGGAGGAACAGGTTCGAGCCTTCTGCCATGGAGTAAATGAGATGGACTTAACACTTCTAAATTGTCCAGATCATCGGTAACATAAGTCAGAGGTCTATTGTTGACTCTATTTTCTATTTCAGTCACAACTGTACGGAATTCTTCTAAGTCGATTCTTTGACGATGAAGAGTCTTCCTTAAACAACGTTAATGCCGATCATTCTTTCATAAAATCCGCCGTGCCATGGAGATTTGGAGGAATGTATCTCCAACGACATCAGCGTTGATTCAGTATCTGTTGTACTTTTGGTTGATCAAAGATCTTGCTTATAAATAATTTGATAAAGGTTTCAGCAGACATGTCAGTGGCTACTTCTAGATGTACTGCTCTAGTCGTAGCACAAGTGAACAAACAGATGTACACCTTGATGGGAACTTTGTCAACTGTTTTGGTTAAAATTATTGGTCCAGCGTAATCTACACCTGTCACCTCAAATGGAGTGATACAAACTCTTTCAGAGGGATATGGAGGTGGACCTGGATACTGACATACTCGCATATCGTAGTGACGACAAGTAATACAGTCCTTTATTTGCTTTTTCACACTTTGTCGACCTTGAGGTATCCAGTAGGATTGTCGTATATGACAAAGTGTGTCAGCTACCCCACCATGTAACACGTTACTGTGGGCGTTTTGCACAATCAGTTTTGTTAGCCAATGATTCTTGGGGATCAATATTGGATGTATGGCTTCTTTAGGTAGTGAAGAATTATGAATTCTTCCTCGACATCTTATAATCTTTTCTGAGTCGAGATAAAGTCCTAAAGAATTAATCATGACAGGTTTCTTTGGGGATTTATCTTGTGCTTCCAGAAATTTATATTCTGTAGAGAAAACATCTTTCTGTATTAGTTTCACCCAGTATTTAATGGGTTCAAGACATTCATAATCAGGTTTTATTCCTTTAATGAATTTAAAGACAAGAGCTGTAACTCT
>NC_091327.1:31440344-31555344 GCF_038502225.1 Cherax quadricarinatus
TACGAGGGCATCCTAGGATGATCCTCATTGCTTCGTTTTGCAGTTTTTCCAGCCCTCCAAGCTTCCAGTCAGACACGAGTGCAAGTAGTGGCGCTGCATAATCAACCAATGATCTAATATAAGCAAGATACATCATTTTCACAATTTTAACATTAGCACCATACCTGGGATGAAAACCTGCCACAACTCTAAGTGCTCTCAGCCTTTCTTTGTATTGGCGACAAAGTCTCGTTACAACAGGTCCAAGTAGTGGAACCTCAAAGCCTAGATACCTGTATCTGCTTACATATTCTAGAAGAGACCCATCATGCAACTGGATCTGACGAACTGTGCCTCTCTGCCGAGGAGGACGCCTGTTGAGTATCTTTGCTTTATCCCCTGAGATTATTAACCCCAGGTCCTGACACGAGGCTAGTACATGATTAAGAATGTTTTGGGTGTTGGAGAATCCGGTAGTGTGAATCATTATGTCATCAGCAAAACTAACCATATAATGATGGGGCTGGCTAGGCATGGCATTAAGTAAGGCATTAATCAAAATGTTGAAAAGGGTGGGACTAAGCACACCTCCCTGTGGGGTTCCTAATTCAAAATCTTTAGTTACACTTCTATGTCCCTGGAACAACACAGACGACTTTCTGTTGGACAGGTAACCTTTAATCCAGCGGAGAAGCCATCCTCCAACATCCATTCTGGCAAGTTCACTAATGATTACATGTCTGTTGGCTACATCAAAAGCGGATTTAAGGTCAAGGAACGTAGTGTATGAGCTGTCAGTGTGCAGAGTGAGAAAGGTGGTAATGCAATGATGCACACTCCTTCCATGCATGAAGCCATGCAACCGGGGTGACAAGAATTCCTTAATTCTGTGCATAAGACGATTAAGAATCATCCTTTCAAATGTTTTACACAAGCAGCTAGTAAGGGATATTGGGCGAAATGAGTTTTGTTGATTGGGCTTTGGAATGAGAATAATGAGGCTATTGGTCCATGATTTAGGGAGCTCCCCAGTTACATAACTCATGTTATATAATTCAAGTAAAGGATTACCTGGTACTCGACACAGCAATCTGAGTATGTTGTAAGTAATACCATCCTCACCAGGCGACGTGGAGTTGCCCTTAGTTAGTGCTGCATCAAGTTCATAATTAGCGAAAGGAATGCTGCAGTCATCTGCCTTGCTGAGCATAAAGCAAACAAGTCTCTCCCTTGCATCATATTTGTCCATTAATTTCGCCTGTGTGGTACTGGGAAGACTGTCATAGCTAGATGTAGCAGCCCAAGCACTGACTAACTCATTCGCCCTATGCAAGGGATGAGGGTGCGCGATCTGCCCAGTTCTGTTACCCTTAATTCTATTTATGTCCCTCCATGCCCGGCTAAGTGGGGTGTGAGCATTGAGACCATTGACAAATTGTTCCCAGTCTGTTTGCCGCAGCTCTGTCATACGCTCTCTGGCAGCAGCAAGGGCAGTTTGAAAGCTCCGCTAAGATACTGTGATCTGTGTGAAGCCACTGGGTGAAGCCACTGTGAAGCAGCAGAGTGCATAACAACTCTACTAAGCCAGATTGCTGATTATAAGCTCCCAAGGAACCTAATAACCTCCCCAGGCCCATAATAACCTCCCCAGACTGCACAGAACCTCCTCAGGCCCGTAATACCCTCCCAAGGCGCCTAATAACCTTCCCAGGCCCTTGATAATCTCCCCAGGCAATGCATAAGCTCACCAGGATGTGCATAACCTCTACAGGCCTCGTATTTCGTCCCCAGGCTCCTAATAACCTCCCCAGGCCCCTACTAACCTCCCCAGGCCTCTACTAACCTCCCCAGGCCTCTAAAAACTTCCCCAGGCTGCGCATAACCTCCCAAGGCCCCTAATAACCTCCCCAGGCCAGGTAAAACCTCCCAAGGCCCCTAATAACCTCCCCAGGCCCTGTATAACCTCCCAGGCCGTGTATAACCTCCCCAGGCCCCGTATATCCTATTCAGGCCCTTAATAACCTCACAAGCCCCTAATAACCTCCCCAGCCCCCTAATAACCTCAAAAGACCCTAATAACCTCCCCAGGCCCCTAATAACCTCCCCAGGCCACGCATAACCTCCGCAGGCCCCAAATAACTTCCACCCTAATAACTTTCTTAGGCCCTGTATAACCTCCTCAGGCCCCTAATAACCTCCCCATGCCCTGCATAACGTCCCCAGGCTCCTAATAACCTCCCCAGGCCCGTAATAAATTCCCCAGGCCATGCATAACCTCCCCAGGACCCTAATAACATCCCTAGGCCCTGTATAAGCTCCCCAGGCCCCACATAACCTCCCCAGGCTCCGTATATCGTCCCAAGGCTCCTAATAACCTTCCCAGGCCACTAATATCCTCCCAAGGCCACTAATAACCTCCTCAGTCCCCTAATAACCTCACCATGCCCCTAATAAGTTCCCCAGGCTGCGCATAACCTCACGAGGCCCATAATAAACTCCCCAGGCACCTAATAACCTCCCCAGGCCCCTTATAATCTCAACAGGCCCTACATAAGCTCCCAAGGCCCCGCATAACCTCCCCAGGCCCCGTATATCGTCCCCAGGCTCCTAATTTCCTCCCTAGGCCTGTAATAACCTCTAGGCCCCTAATAAACTCCCCTGGCCCTGTATAACCTCCCCAGGCCTTTAATAACCTCCCCAGGCCCCTAATAACCTTCCCCGGCCCCTAATAACCTCCTGAGGCTCTGAATAACCTCCCCACGCCCCTGATAACCTTCCCAGGTTGTGCATAACCTCCACAGGCCCATAATAACCTCCTCAAGCTCTGTATAAGCTCCCAAGGAATGTAATGACCTCCCCAGACTGCACAGAACCTCCCCAGGCCCCTAATAACCTCCCCAGGCGCCTAATAACCTTCCCAGGCCCTTGATAATCTCCCCAGGAAATGCATAAGCTCCCCCGTCAACTAACTACACGAATACCACCTGGTGGTTCACACTTACACTCACTCACTCATTTGACCATAAACAGAAATATTAACCTCAATCTTAAAATAATGAATCCTGTGGTACTCCAATACTGAAACTATGTACTGTGCCAAAACAAAAGCATTCACACTGCTAAACTCACAAACTAGTATTTAATCACTTAGCCATAATACCAACTTACCTCATAATTTGTAATATTTTACAATTAAGAATAAAACTAAGTCTGCCCGAAATGCCTAGCCATGCTAAGCGTTCTAGTGGTACACTCTGTAATCACAATTTTACTACATGTAAACCACACAATAACCAAATTTCTGTAAACTCAGCATTGTAATCCTTATAGAGAATAAACTTTGAATTGAATTTGAATTGAATTGAATAACCTCCCCAAGCCTCGTATATTGTCCCCAGGCTCCTTATAACCTCCCCAGGCCCTTAATAACCTCCGCAGGCCCTTGATAACCTCCCCAGGCCCTTAACCTCCCCAGGCCCTTAACCTCCCCAGGCTGTGCATAACCTCCCCAGGCCCGTAATAACCTCCCCAGGCCCCTAAAAACTTCCCCAGGCTGCACATAACCTCCAAAGGCCCCTAATAACGTCCTTAGGCACCTAATAACCTCACCAGGCCCCTGATAATATCCCCAGGCCCAGCATAAGCTCCCCTGGCCCTGCATAACCTCCCCAGGCCACGTATATCCTCCGCAGACTTCTAATATCCTCCCCAGGCCCCTAATAACCTCCAAAAACCCCTAATAACCTCACTAGGCCCTTAATAACCTCCGCAGGCCCCTAATAACCTCCCCAGGTACTTAATAACCTACCCAGGCCGTGCATAACCTCCCCAGGCCCGTAATAACCTCCCCAGGCCCCTAAAAACTTCCCCAGGCTGCACATAACCTCCAAAGGCCCCTAATAACGTCCTTAGGCACCTAATAACCTCACCAGGCCCCTGATAATATCCCCAGGCCCGGCATAAGCTCCCCTGGCCCTGCATAACCTCCCCAGGCCACGTATATCCTCCGCAGGCTTCTAATAACCTCCCCCGGCCCCTAATAACTTCCTTATACCACTAATAACCTCCCAGGCCCCTAATAACCTCCAAAGGCCCCTAACCTCACTAGGCCCCTAATAACCTCCGCAGGCCCCTAATAACCTCCCCAGGCCACGCATAACCTCCACAGGCCGCAAATAACCTCCACAGGCCCCTAATAACTTCACTAGGCTTTGTATATCCTCCTCAGGCCTTTAATAACCTCCCCATGCGCTGCATAACGTCTTCAGGTTTCTAATAACCTCCCCAGGCCCCTAATAACTTCCCCAGGCCATGCATAACCTTCCCCGGACCCTAATACCTTCCCTAGGCCCTGTATAAGCTCCCCAGGCCCCATATAACCTCCCCAGTCCCCGTATATCGTCCCCAGGCTGCTCCTAATAACCTCCCTAGGCCCATAACAACATCTTCAGGCCCCTAATAAACTCCCCTTGCCTCGTATAACCTCCGCATGCCCATAATAACCTCCCGAGGCTCCTAATAACCTCCCCAAGCCCCTAATAACCTTCCCAGGTTGCGCATAACCTCCCAAGGCCCATAACAACCTCCCCAAGCTCTGTGTAAGCTCCCAAGGCCCCTATTAACCTGCCCAGGCCCGTAATAACCTCCCCAGACTGCACAGAACCTCCCAAGGCCCCTAATAATCTCCCCAGGCGCCTAATAACCTCCCCAGGCGCCTAATAACCTCCCCAGGCCCTTGATAATCTCCCCAGGCAATGTATGAGCTCCTCAGGCAGTGCATAACCTCCCCAGGCATCGTATATAGTCCCCAGGCTCCCAATAACCTCCCCAGGTCGCTAATATCCTCCCCAGACCCTTAATAACCTCCCCAGGCCGCGCACAATCTCCACAGGCCCTTAAAAACCTCCCCAGGCCGTGCATAACCTCCCAAGGCCTCTAATAACCTCCTTAGGCACCTAAAAACCTCACCAGGCCCCTTATAATCTCAAAAGGCCCTGTATAATCTCCCCAGATCCCGCATAACTTCCACAGGCCCTGTATAGCCTCCCGAGGCTCCTAATAACCTCCCAAGGTCCCTAATAACCTCCCCAGACCCATAATAACCTACCTAGACCACACGTACCCTCCCCAGGCTCCAATAACCTCCCCACGCCACTAATACCTCCCCAGACCCTTGATAATCTCCCCAGGCCCTGTATAAGCTGCCCAGGCCATGCATAACCACCCCAGGCACCGTATATCGTCCCCAGGCCCCTAATAACTTCCCTATGTCAATAATAACCTCCTCAGCCCCTAATACCCTCCCTAGACCCCTAATAACCTCCCCAGGCTCCTAATAACCTCCCAAGGCCATGCATAACTTCCCCAGGCCCCAAATAACCAACAAAGGGCCCTAATAACTTCCCTAGGCCCTGTATAACCTCCCCAGGCCCCTAATAACCTCCCCTTGCCCTGTATAACGTCCACATGCTCCTAATAACCTCCCCAGGCCATTAATAACTTCTTCAGGCCATGCATAACCTCCCCAGGCCCCTAATAACCTTTCCAGGCCCTAATAACCTCCCCAGGACCCTGATAATCTCCCCAGGCCTTTAATAACCTCCCCAGACCCCTAATACCCTCCCCAGGCCTCTAATAACCTCCTCAGGCCTTTAATAACCTCCCCAGCCTCCTTATAATCTCCCCATGCCCTGTATAAGCTTCCCAGGCTCCTAATAACCTCCCCAGGCCCCTTATAACTTCACCAGGCTATGCATAACCACCCCAGACCCCTAATAACCTCCCCAGGCACCTAATAGCCTACCCAGGCCCTTGATAACCTCATCAGACCCTGCATAAGCTCCTCAGGCCCTGCATAACCTCCACAGGCCCCGTATATCGTCCCCCGGCTCCTAATAACGTCCCCAGGCCCATAACCTCTTCAGGCCCCTAATAACCTATCCAGGCCACATAAAACCTCCTCAGGCTCCTAATAACCTCCACACACCCCTAATAACTTCACCAGGTTCCATTTAATCTTTCCAGGCCAATAACCTCTCCAGACCCTGACCTCCCGAGGCCACTAATATCCTCCCCAGACCCCTAATAACCTCCCCAGGCTCCTAATAACCTCATCACACCCCTAATAACCTTCCCAGGTTGTGCATAACCTCCCAAGGCCACTAACAACCTCCCCAACTCCTGTATAAGCTTCCCAGGACCCTAATAACCTCCCTAGGCCCGTAATGACCTCCCCAGACCGCACAGAACCTCCCCAGGCCCTTAATAACCTCTTCAGACCTCTAATACCCTCCCCACGCCCTTGATAATCTCCCAAGCCCCTGTATGAGCTCGTTAGGCCCTGCATAACTTCCCCAGGCCCCTTATATCATCCCCAGGCTCCTAATAACCTCCCCATTATTATTATTATTATAATCAACAGGGAAGCGCTAAACCCGGAGGATTATACAGCGCCTGGGGGATGGGATGTGGAAGGCATTCAGGCTTAATTCTGGGAACTGGAGCACAGATCCAATTCCCTAAATCAAGAGCCCCTCGCCAACATCAAGGAACCTTCCTTGAGGGGAATAACCTCCCCAGGCAATGCATAACCTCCACAGGCCATGCATAACCTCCTCAGGCCCCTAATAACCTCCTGTGGCATGCAAAGAGTACGTAACCTTTATTCGGCGCATGTACACACCCTCATTTACAGGCTATCTCCCCCAACCAGCGAACCAGGTAACTGAGGGTTGACGATGGGGCCCCGTCGTTCAACCAGTAACCAGGTTCCAGCCAATAAGAAGATGGTTTTGGCAATTGCAGAGGTAATGTGGGTACCACTCTTCTGTGTGCCCTTGTCATTCCCATTCTAGAGCTGGTTGAAGCATGGTCTGCTCTCTAGTGGCTTCTATTCTGCCTTGCTTACCGTGGAGTACACTAATACCTATCACTGTACATAGTGTATATAGTGTACATACTGTTGTTCTAAATTGGTGAAGGATAATACAAGTCAAAACTTTTCTGCTGTGTTTATTTTGCTTCCTTTACACCCAGGATAACAGGCCATTTGGACTCTGGGTTGTAATATGGGGGCCTGTCCGGGAGCTGGAGCTGGACTTAGAGAAAGAGTTGAGCCTAGGGTGAAGCTGGTAACAGGAACATTGTGCAGCTTGCTGTCTGGCATTGCAGTAGCTTTACCAACGCTTTACAAATTTTGTGTGTCAGTTGCTTTGCTATGGTCAGCCTTGCTATTGTGTGATTGTTGTGATAGAAACACAGACCTTATCTCTAGGCTTTATTGAACATAGAATCTTCATAGTACTTCTGCAACAACAAAATATAATGACTAGTACATCTAATAATGGCTTCTACAGGGATGGTGATGTTTTGCATATGTCAAGAGAAAAGTTATAACTACAGGCCACATATTTTAACTCGCCATGTAATCTGCATCACTAATATATAGATAGAGGAGAAAAGAATCACACACCATGTGTTGGCGCCCATGACACACACCAAACTGTTGTTGTTGTTAAGGGCCCCAAGAGGTGGTGCAGTATTATCCTGCTGCTGCTCCCCACAGGACCAGTATCACTACAATCTCCCCCTTCTAAAATATCAGAGACAGTAATCTCCCAAACTGTTAGGTGGGCGACGTACACGTCCCGACCTTCGTAGCCCTTGAGCCTCTTCACCAGGTTCAATATTTTCCAGCGGGGTTTGAATAACTGCTGGAGCAGAATCCTCTATTTCCGTAGGGGTAGTCTCAAGGGGCTTTCCAGGAGAAAACGAAGCATCTTTCACATCTATTGGTGTATCTTGAGATTCCACACTAATGGGGATTTCCACTGGGGCTAAATGTCTTGTAGATACTGTAGTCTCTTCATCATTTTGGTAGCGAATGTGGGCATAATGTGGATTAGCTTGCAGGAGCTCTACCTCTTCCACTAAAGGATCCGTCTTGTTCATCCTACGGTGACTCTTCAGGAGAACGGGTCCAGGATGACATAACCAAGTGGGCACGGAGGCTCCCGTAGAGGAACGACGTGAATAGTTGAGGAGTCTTTCATGAGGGGTTGCATTAGTAGCTGTGCACAGCAATGATCTAATAGAGTGAAGAGCATCAGGTAGGACAGTTTGCCAGTGTTGAACAGGTAGATTGCACGACTTCAATGTCATTGTAACTGCCTTCCATATAGTACCATTGAACCGCTCCACTTGACCATTGCCTTGAGGGTTGTAGCTTGTTGTTCTGCTGCAGGCAATACCTTTGCTAGCCAAAAACTCCTGAAGTTCGTTACTCATGAACGAGGATCCCCTGTCTGAATGGATATAAGCTGGCATACCAAAAATAGAGAACAACTGTGAAAGACAACTAATAACAGTTGAAGCAGCCATATTTGCACAGGGGAATACAAAGATAAACCTTGAATATTCATCTACTATGTTAAGGAAATACCTATTCTGATTTGTGCTTGGTAGAGGTCCCTTGAAATCTATATTCAATCTTTCGAAAGGCTGGGTGGATTTTATGAGATGAGTCTTCTCTGGCTGATGAAAGTTTGGCTTGCACTCTGCACATACTCTGCATGCCCTGATCACTTGTCGCACATCTTCCACTGAGTAGGGTATGTTCTTTGATTTGACAAAATGGTACAGGCGTGTAACTCCTGGGTGACACAAAGCCTTGTGGAGCACTGAAAGTGATTGCAAATCATGACATGCTGCTCCACAGTGGGACCTAGAGAATGCATCAGGTGAGATGTTCTCTTGACCCGGTCGGTACAGAATATCAAAGTCATAACACGATAGTTCCATCCTCCAGCGTAATATCTTGTCATTCTTTATCCTACTTTTGTGCTTTTTGTCGAACATATACATCACGGACCGTTGGTCAGTCCTTATGGTGAAATGTCTACCAGTTAAATAATGCCTCCAGTGGCGAACTGCTTCTATGATGGCCTGGGCTTCCTTTTATGTGGCCTGGATAGGTTATTAGGAGCCTGAAGAGGTTATTATGGGCCTGGGGACGTTATTAGGAGCCGGGGGACGATATACGGGGCCTGTGGAAGTTATGCAGGGCCTGAGGAGCTTATGCAGGGTCTGATGAGGTTATCAAGGGCCTGGGTAGGCTATTAGGTGCCTGGGGAGGTTATTAGGGGTCTGGGGTGGTTATGCATGGCCTGGTGAAGTTATAAGGGGCCTGGGGAGGTTATTAGGAGCCTGTGGAGGAGATACGGGGCCTGGGGAGGTTATGCAGGGCCTGGGAAGCTTATACAGGGCATGGGGAGATTATAAGGAGGCTGTGGTTATTAAAGGCCTGGGGAGGTTATTAGCGTCCTGGGGAGGTTATTAGAGGCCTGGGGAGGGTATTAGGGGTCTGGGGAGGTTATTAAAGGCCTGGGGAGATTAGGGTCCTGGGGAGGTTATTAGGGGCCTGGAAAGGTTATTAGGGGCCTGGGGAGGTTATGCATGGCCTGAAGAAGTTATTAATGGCCTGGGGAGGTTATTAGGAGCATGTGGACGTTATACAGGGCAACAGGAGGTTATTAGGGGCCTGGGGAGGTTATACAGGGCCTAGGGAAGTTATTAGGGCCCTGTGTTGGTTATTTGGGGCCTAGGGAAGTTATGCATGGCCTTGGAAGGTTATTAGGAGCCTGGGGAGGTTATTAGGGGTCTAGGGAGGCTATTAGGGTCTGGGGAGGTTATTGACATAGGGAAGTTATTAGGGGCCTGGGGACGATATACGGTGCCTGGGGTGGTTATGCATGGCCTGGGCAGCTTATACAGGGCCTGGGGAGATTATCAAGGGTCTGGGGAGGTATTAGTGGCGTGGGGAGGCTATTAGGAGCCTGGGGAGGGTACGTGTGGTCTAGGTAGGTTATTATGGGTCTGGGGAGGTTATTAGGGGCCTTGGGAGGTTATTAGGAGCCTCGGGAGGCTATACAGGGCCTGTGGAAGTTATGCGGGATCTGGGGAGATTATACAGGGCCTTTTGAGATTATAAGGGGCCTGGTGAGGTTGTTAGGTGCCTAAGGAGGTTATTAGAGGCCTTGGGAGGTTATGCACGGCCTGGGGAGGTTTTTAAGGGCCTGTGGAGATTGTGTGCGGCCTGGGGAGGTTAAGGGTCTGGAGAGGATATTAGCGACCTGGGGAGGTTATTGGGAGCCTGGGGACTATATACGAGGCCTGGGGAGGTTATGCACTGCCTGGGGAGCTCATACATTGCCTGGGGAGATTATCAAGGGCCTGGGGAGGTTATTAGGCGCCTGGGGAGGTTATTAGGCGCCTGGGGAGATTATTAGGGGCCTTGGGAGGTTCTGTGCAGTCTGGGGAGGTTATTACGGGCCTGGACAGGTTAATAGGGGCCTTGGGAGCTTACACAGAGTTTGGGGAGGTTGTTATGGGCCTTGGGAGGTTATGGGCATGCGGAGATTATACGAGGCAAGGGGAGTTTATTAGGGGCCTGAAGATGTTATTATGGGCCTAGGGAGGTTATTAGGAGCAGCCTGGGGACGATATACGGGGACTGGGGAGGTTATATGGGGCCTGGGGAGCTTATACAGGGCCTAGGGAAGGTATTAGGGTCCGGGGGAGGTTATGCATGGCCTGGGGAAGTTATTAGGGGCCTGGGGAGGTTATTAGAAACCTGAAGACGATATGCAGCGCATGGGGAGGTTATTAAAGGCCTGAGGAGGATATACAAAGCCTAGTGAAGTTATTAGGGGCCTGTGGAGGTTATTTGCGGCCTGTGGAGGTTATGCGTGGCCTGGGAAGGTTATTAGGGGCCTGCGGAGATTATTAGGGGCCTAGTGAGGTTATTAGGGGCCTTTGGAGGTTATTAGGGGCCTGGGAGGTTATTAGTGGTATAAGGAAGTTATTGGGGGCCGGGGGAGGTTATTAGAAGCCTACGGAGGATATACGTGGCCTGGGGAGGTTATGCAGGGCCAGGGGAGCTTATGCCGGGCCTGGGGATATTATCAGGGGCCTGGTGAGGTTATTAGGTGCCTAAGGACGTTATTAGGGGCCTTTGGAGGTTATGTGCAGCCTGGGGAAGTTTTTAGGGGCCTGGGGAGGTTATTACGGGCCTGGGGAGGTTATGCACAGCCTGGGTAGGTTATTAAGTACCTGGGGAGGTTATTAGGGGCCTGCGGAGGTTATTAAGGACCTAGTGAGGTTATTAGGGGTCTTTGGAGGTTATTAGGGGCCTGGGGAGGATATTAGAAGCCTGCGGAGGATATACGTGGCCTGGGGAGGTTATGCAGGGCCAGCGGAGCTTATGCCGGACCTGGGGATATTATCAGGGGCCTGGTGAGGTTATTAGGTGCCTAAGGACGTTATTAGGGGCCTTTGGAGGTTATGTGCAGCCTGGGGAAGTTTTTAGGGGCCTGGGGAGGTTATTACGGGCCTGGGGAGGTTGTGCACGGCCTGGGGAGGTTAAGGGCCTGGGGAGGTTATTAAGGGCCTGGGGAGGTTAAGGGCCTGGGGAGGTTATAAGGAGCCTGGGGGGTTATGCACTTCCTGGGGAGCTTATACATTGCCTGGGGAGATTATCAAGGGCCTGGGAAGGTTATTAGGCGCCTGGGGACGTTATTAGGGGCCTGGGGGGGGGGGGGGTTCTGTGCAGTCTGGGGAGGTTATTACATTCCTTGGGAGCTTATACAGAGCTTGAGGAGGTTATTATGGGCCTGTGGAGGTTATGCACAACCTGGGAAGGTTATCAGGGGCGTGGGGAGGTTATTCAGAGCCTCAGGAGGTTATTAGGGGCCGGGGAAGGTTATTAGGGGCCTGGGGAGGTTATTAAAGGCCTGGGGAGGTTATACAGGGCCAGGGGAGTTTATTAGGGGCCTAGAGGTTATTACAGGCCTAGGGAGGAAATTAGGAGCCTGGGGACGATATACGGGGCCTGGGGAGGTTATGCGGGGCCTTGGGAGCTTATGTAGGGCCTGTTGAGATTATAAGGGGCCTGGGGAGGTTATTAGGTGCCTGGGGAGTTTATTATGGGCCTCGTGAGGTTATGCGCAGCCTGGGGAACTTATTAGGGGCATGGTGAGGTTATTAGGGGACTGAGGAGGTTATTAGTGGCCTTGGGAGGATATTAGTGGCCTGGGAAGGTTATTAGGAGCCTGGGGAGGTTATGCAGGGTCTAAGGAGATTATGTGGGGACTGGGGAGGTTATTAGGGGTCTGGGTATGTTTTTTTTTTTTTTTTTTTATTTTATTTAAAACATTACAATACAAGGTGGAAATTATATTAAAAGGTACACAAAATGAGTTAAATCACAAATTCCCAATTCAGCCTTACAAAAATGATTACAACAGACAAAAGTGTTCTGACACACTAATACCACACACCATATACACCCAGTTATTATTATAATCAAAAAGAAGCGCTAAGCCACAAGGGCTATACAGCGCTGCAGGGTAGGGAAGGAAGCAAGGGAATTGGATGGCAGAAGGGAGGGGGGATGATCAGCAGGTTACAGAAAACAGCGGGGCAGGGGATAGTACGGGGGTAGAGGGTAGCAAGAGATTGAAGTAGAAAGGGCTGAAGGTATCAGAATTTGTAAAGTCAGTTGTTGTCAAAAAGTCAATGAGAGAGTCCGGATGAAAGGTGGGTCCATCAGCGAGAAGGGAAGGTAAAGAGAGAGCAGCGGAGCGAAGTCGACGACAGAGGTAAATTCTGCGTGCTCGTTGATAAAGTGGGCAGTCCAACAGAATGTGGCTGACTGATAATGGAGCTTGGCAATTCTCACAGAGAGGAGCAAGACGCCTCTCCATGAGATATCCATGAGTAAGACGAGTATGGCCAATGCGAAGACGGGAGAGAGTAGTCTCCCAACCTCGACACTGGTGATAAGAAGACGGCCAGTAACCTATACTCGGTTTAATAGATTGAAGTTTGTTGCCGAGCATAGTAGACCAACGTTGTTGCCAACGGGTGTGAAGGTGGGAAGATATTGCAGCAAAATAGTCCGTAAATGGAATACCTCTATAAGAAACTGGTAGGTCATGTACTGCTGACCGCGCAGCAGTGTCTGCCTGTTCATTGCCCTGTACGTCAACATGACCAGGGACCCAACAAAAAACAATATCTTTATGCTTGGTAAAGATGCGGCGTAGCCAAAGTTGGATACGGAGGACTAAGGGGTGAGGTGTATCAAATTTTTGTATAGCCTGTAAAGCACTAAGGGAGTCTGAGACAACCACAAATGATGACACAGGCATAGATGCAATACGGATAAGTGCTGTAAGGATGGCATATAATTCAGCAGTAAAAATACTAGCCGAAGACAGTAAATGCCCTTGTACGACGCTGTCCGGAAACACTGCTGCGAATCCTACGCCGTCAGAAGACTTAGAGCCATCTGTGTACACAGCAATGGCATGAGAATGAGAGTGAAAGTGGTCAAGAAAAAGAGAGCGGGAAGCGACCGTAGACAGTTGGGCTTTCGAGCAAGGGAGGGAGAAGGGACAGACTCGAACAGCTGGAACTTCCCAGGGGGTAGGGAAAAGTGAGATGCTACATGTACATAGAAAGGTGGTAGTTGAAGAGAAGACAAGAGCGAATGAAGGCGAAGAGAGAAGGGACGGAGTAAACAGGGGCGGCGAACAAATAAAGAATGTCTACTAATATCAGTGACCATTCTATAAATGGAAGGATTGCGGAGATCATGAGAGCGTACATAGTAGCGCAGGCAATGGGCATCACGGCAATCGGATAAGGATGGAACGTTCGCTTCTGCATAGAGGCTCTCGACAGGGGAAGAGCGAAAAGCACCAAGGCATAAACGTAATCCTTGGTGATGAATGGGGTTAAGGCTAGAGAGAGTAGCAGGAGATGCCGCTGAATAGATCAGGTCACCATAATCAAGTTTCGATAAAATAAGGGTGGAATGTAGGCGAAGGAGGGTTCGACGATCAGCTCCCCATGAAAGATGAGCAAGGGTTTTAAGAAGGTTCAGCCGGCTGTGACAAGTTGCCTTCAGAGAGGTAATGTGAGGTTTCCAGGATAACCTACGATCAAAGAGGAGGCCCAGAAACTTGACTGTATCACGTTCAGGGATACGGGAGCCATAGAGATACAAAGGATGATCGGAGATGACAGAGCGTCTAGTGAAAGTGATTTGGTGGGTTTTAGTGCTGGAAAATTTAAACCCACGTGTGGTGGCCCAATTGGAAACACGGTCGACTGCATGTTGGAGAGAAACTGTATACACCCAGTTATACCAGAGTTATATACCTGTGAAAGCTGAAACTTTTGACACAATTTCACCCCCCCCCTTGGGTATGTTGTTAGGGGCCTGAGAAGGTTATTAGGAGCCTTGGGACGATATACGGAGCCTGGGGAGGTTATGTGGGGCCTGGGGAGCTTATACAGGGCCTAGGGATGTTATTAGGGGCCTGGGGAGGTTATGCATGGCCTGGGGAATTTATTACGGGCCTGGGGAGGTTATTAGGAGCCTGGGGACGTTATGCAGGGCATGGGGAGGTTATTAGGGGCCTGAGGAGGCTATACAGGGCCTAAGAAAGTTATTAGGGTGGAAGTTATTTGGGGCCTGCGGAGGTTATGCGTGGCCTGGGAAGGTTATTAGGGGCCTGGGGAGGTTATTAGGGTCTTTTGAGGTTATTAGGGGTTTGGGGAGGTTATTAGGGGCCTAGGGAGGTTATTAGAAGCCTGTGAAGGATATACGGGGCCTGGGGAGGTTATGCGGGCCTGGGAGCTTATACAGGGCCTGGAGAGATTATCATGGGCCTGGGGAGGTTATTAGGTGCCTAAGGAGGTTATTTGGGGCCTTGGGAGGTTATGCGCAGCCTGGGGAAGTTTTTAGAGGCCTGGGGAGGTTAGTAGAGGCCTGGGGAGGTTATTAGGAGCCTGGGGACGAAATACGAGGCCTGTGGAGGTTATGCACATCCTGGTGAGCTTGTGCATTGCCTGGGGAGATTATCAAGGGCCTGGGAAGGTTATTAGGCGCCTTGGGAGGGTATTACGGGCCTGAGGAGGTTCTGTGCAGTCTGGGGAGGTTATTAGGGGCCTGGGGAGGTTATTAGGTGCCTAAGGAGGTTATTTGGGGCCTTGGGAGGTTATGCGCAGCCTGGGGAAGTTTTTAGAGGCCTGGGGAGGTTAGTAGAGGCCTGGGGAGGTTATTAGGAGCCTGGGGACGAAATACGAGGCCTGTGGAGGTTATGCACATCCTGGTGAGCTTGTGCATTGCCTGGGGAGATTATCAAGGGCCTGGGAAGGTTATTAGGCGCCTTGGGAGGGTATTACGGGCCTGAGGAGGTTCTGTGCAGTCTGGGGAGGTTATTAGGGGCCTGGGGAGGTTATTAGGTTCCTTGGGAGCTTATACAGAGCTTGGGGAGGTATGGGCCTGGGGAGGTTATGTGCAACCTGGGAAGGTTATTAGGTGCATGGGGAGGTTATTAGGAGCCTCGGGAGGTTATTAGGGGTCTGGGAAGGTTATTAGGGGCCTGGGGAGGTTATACGGGGCCAGGTGAGTTTATTAGGGGCCTGAAGAGGTTATTATGGGCCTAGGGAGGTTATTAGGAGCCTGGGGACGATATACGGGCCATTGGGAGGTTATGCGGGGCCTGGGGAGCTTATATAGGGCCTGTTGAGACTATAAGGGGCCTGGGGAGGTTATTAGGTGCCTGGGGAGTTTATTAGGGGCCTGGTGAGGTTATGCGCAGCCTTGGGAAGTTATTAGGGGAATGGGGAGGTTATTAGGGGCCTGGGGAGGTTATGCATTGCATTGGGAGGTTATTAGTGGCCTGGGGAGGATATTAGTGGCCTGGGGAGGTTGTTAGGAGCCTGGGGACGATATATGGGGCCTGGAGAGGTTATGCGGGGCTTGGGAAGCTTATACAGCGCATGTTGAGATTATCATGGGCCTGGGGAGGTCATTCGATGTCTGGGGAGGTTATTAGGGGCCTGGGGAGGTTATTCACAGCCTGGGGAAGTTATTAGGGGCATGGGGAGGTTATTAGGGGCCTGGGGAGGTTATACGCTACCTGGGGAGGTTATTAGGAGGGTGCGGACGTTATTAGGAACCTGGGGAGGTTTTTAGGGGCCTGCAAAGGTTATTAGGGGCCTTGGGAGGTTATTAGTGGCCTCGGGAGATTATTCAGGACCTGGGGAGGTTATTATGGGCCTGGAGAGGTTAACGAGACCTGGGGAAGTTATTAGGGGCCTGGGGAGGTTATTTGGGGCCTTGGGAGGTTATATAGGGCCTTGGGAGGTTATTAGGGGCCTGGGGACAATATACGGGGCCTGTGGAGGTTATGCGGGGCCTGGGGAGCTTATACAGGGCATGTTGAAATTATCAGATGCCTGGGGAGGTTATTAGGTGCCTGGGGAGGTTGTTAGGGGCCATGGGAGGTTATGCGTGGCGTGGGGAGGTTATTAGGGGCCTGGGGATGTTATTAGATGCCTGGGGACGTTGTTAGGAGCCTGGGGATGATATACGGGGCCTGGGGAGGTTATGCTGCGCCTAAGGAGCTAGGTAGTGATAGTAGATAATGGTGGTAATGGTAGTTCCTGGTAGTGAATCTGCTTCAATATTTATATTATGTATTTGTATTGTGCAGTGAAGAGTTTTTATGAGGATAGCGAGGCTCAGGTTAGAGTATGTAGGAGGGAGATTAGGAAAGGTTGGAGGGGGTAAAGGAGGTTTTGTATGCGAGGGGCTTGGATGTCCAGCAAGCATGCGTGAGTGTGTTAGGAGCAAATGGAGACATGATTTTTAGGACGATGTGCTGTTGGAGTGTAAGCAAGGTAACATAAAGGGATTCAGGGAAACTGGCAAGCTGGACTTGATTCCTGGAGATGGGAAGTACAGTGCACTCTGAAGGAGGGGTGTTAATGTTGGTTTTATAACTGTAGTGTAAGGACGCCTCTGGCAAGACAGTGATGGAGTGAATGATGAAAGTTTTTCTTTTTTGGGCCGCCCTGCCTTGGTGGGAGACAGCCAATGTGTTAATAAAAAATTATGGGGGAGCACTAAACCTGTAGGGATTGTACAGCACCTGAAGGGGAGCTGGGGTATTATTATAATCAAAAAGAAGCACTAAACCACAAGGACTATACAGCACTGCAGGGCAGGAAAGGAAGCAAGGGTATCAGGTGGCAAGAGGGAGAGGAATGATTAGTAGGTTACGGAGAACAGCGGGGCAGTGGATAGTGCAGGGGTAGAGGGTAGCAAGAGATAGAGGCAGAAAGGGCTGAGGGGACTGCTAAAGGTATCATTAGAGTTTGTGGAGTAAATCAGTTGTCAAGAAGTCGGTAAGAGAGTCTGGATTAAAGGAGGATCCATCAGCAAGGAGGGAAGGTAGAGAGACCAACAGAGCAGAGATGACGGAGGTAAGTTCTGAGTGCTCATTGATAGAGTGGGCAGACTAACAGAATGTGGCTAACCGATACTGGAGCCTGACAATTCTCACAGAGAGCAGGGCACCTCTCCATGAGATACCCATAAGACGAGTGTGGCCAATGCGAAGATGAGAGCGAGTAGTCTCCCAACCACAACACTGATGACAAGTAGACAGCCAGTAACCTAGACTGAGTTTAATAGAGTGAAGTTTGTTATTGAGCAGGTCAGACCAACGTTGTTGCCAACGGGTGTGAAGGCGGGTAGCTATTACAGCAAATTAGTCCGTAAATGGAACACCTCTATATGAAACTGGTAGGTCATGTACTGCTGACCGTGAAGCAGTGTCTGCCTGTTCATTGCCCTGTACGTCAACATGACCAGGGACCCAACAAAAAATATCTTTATTCTTAGTAGAGATATGGCGTAACCAAGGTTGGATATGGAGAACTAGGGGGCGAGGTGCATCAAATTTTCATATGGCCTGTAAAGCACTAAGGGAGTCTGAAACAACCACAAATGATAACACAGGCATAGATGCAATACGGATAAGTGCTGCAAGAATGGCATACAATTTAGCAGTAAAAATGCTAGCTGAGGATAGTAAATGCCCTTGCACGACACTGTCCGGAAACACTGCTGTGAATCTGATGCCGTCATAAGACTTAGAGCCATCTGTGTACACTGCGATGGCATGAGAATGAGAGCGGAAGTGGTCAAGAAAGAGACCAGGAAGCTACCATAGGTAGTTGGGCTTTTGCTCAAGGGAGTGAGAAAGAACAGACTCAAACAGCTAGAACTTCCCGGTGGGGGGGCAGGGAAAAGTGAGACGCTACATGAACGTAGAAAACATCTTGATAAAGCCACAGTGTCACAAACACATCATGATAAAGCCAGTGTGTCACAAACACATCTTGATAAATCCACAGTGTCACAAACACATCTTGATAAATCCACAGTGTCACAAACACATCTTGATAAATCCACAGTGTCACAAACACATCTTGATAAATCCACAGTGTCACAAACACATCTTGATAAATCCACAGTGTCACAAACACATCTTGATAAATCCACAGTGTCACAAACACATCTTGATAAATCCACAGTGTCACAAACACATCTTGATGAAGCCAGTGTGTGAAACATAGTCAATAAAGGATCACTTTATACTTTATTTGTGTCTATTTTTCAGTATTGCTCTACTTTGTCCTTTGGATGTATGGAAGTTTGTCATGGGATTCTCTCTGCAGTTTGCAATGATGATTATTGCAGTTTTATAATAAATGTTTTGGGTGTTGCAATCTTCCTGACATATCAACATCACTGTTATATACAAACCTCATAATTAATATTATATAATATTGATATTAAAATCTCTGGGCCCACTAAATCCACACTAACCAAAGTACAGTGGTAACTCGGGATACGGAGCTCAAAACTCGAACAATTATGCAAGTGTATTTATGTAAGTGCTTTTGTAAGTGTATTTTTGGGGGTCTGATATGGATTAATCTAATTTACGTTATTCCTTATGGGAACAAATTCGTTCAGTATTGGCACTCGAACAGCCTTCTGGAACAAACTTAATTTCGTATCCCAAGGTACCACTGTACTGTACTATATTGTACATGTCTGTACCATTACTGTAACTTGTAAATGATAAATGTATAGGTAATCCTGGCTTTATGCATCATTGTTCCATGCATAAGACAACCATACCACACTGCTACACCATCAACATCTAAGCATAAGAAAAGAATTTTTCCTTTGAAAGTCATGCATGTCATAAGAGGCTACTAAAATGCCAGAAGCAAGGGGCTAGTAACCCCTTCTCCTGTATACATCACTAAATATAAAAAAAATACTTCTGTTTTTCTTTTTAGGTCACCCTGCCTCAGTGGGATATGGCTGGTACATTGAAAAAACTTCTGAAAATTATGAGACCTTTACTCACTCTGCCTGAGGTATCCCAGCAAGTGAGCCCATCTCCTGTATTATCCCAGTGCCTAACAGAATAGAGAATGGAATAAGAGGGTACAAATAAAAATGGGAACTATGGCTATAGTTTACTTAATAACAAAGAGCAAGAGTACAACATATCCTGACAGAAAATTATATAATATAACAATTGACCTATGAGACTTATTACCAGGGGAAGGGTAGATGATATCAGTAACACAGACTTGTACTCACTCTTAATTCACCGACCAGGTGACCCGAGATTCGCAATGCGTGGTCCACTACAAGCACGGCTGTCCAGGGCTCCCACTCACCGGACCTATCAGTAACCTCTCTCTAGCTGTTTTCTTGAGCTTACATGTCCCTTAAAGCACCCCCCTTCCCCATAAGGCGTAGACGACGTGTTACGGCCTGACACCGGTTGAAGAACTTACATAAGCCGAGAGGCGTGTCTAACAACTAATTGTCAAGGAAAGGTGTGTGACACTTTACGTACTGGAGTTATGTCTCCCTTAGTGACCTCACAAGCACTACATCACAAAATGGCACTGATTGTACAATGCTGTTGTATAATCCTGAATTATGAGAAAAGCAAAAAAATGCTGTTATTCATTACCTATATGAATTCAGAGATATACAGTGTCATGTTGATGCCCTGTAAAGCTTACTATATGGAAGATTCTCATCCTACACATTTATACACATTATCATGCACACAACTGTGTGGGTAAATAAATACATGATTGATTATCCAGCAATTTGTCATCTGCCATTCAAAACTGTGCGGCAGTCTTTTTAATACAGACACCTTTAAAATAATACAGAAAAAGAATATACTATATATTTTTTTTACATATCAGTCGTCTCTCATCACGATGGGGTAATGAAATAAAAGAATAAAGACATTCACCATCATTCATTCAATAGCAGTCTTGTCAGAAGCAATGTAACATCACAGTTAATGTGACCCTTTGAACTATGACATCCTCACTCATCCTTCAGAGTGCAGGTACTCTACTTCCCATCTCCAGAACTGTAACATCTTCACTCATTCTTCAGAGTGCAGGTACTGTACTCACCTCCAGGACTGTAACATCCTCACCCATCCTTCAGAGTGCAGGTACTGTATTCCCACTTCCAGGTCTCCTTACCCATCCTTCAGAGTGCAGGTACTGTACTTCCTACCTCCAGAACTGTAACATCCTCACCCATCCTTCAGAGTGCAAGTACTGTACTTCCTACCTCCAGAACTGTAACATCCTCACCCATCCTTTAAAGTGCAGGTACTGTACTTCCCACCTCCAGAACTGTAACATTATCACCCATCCTTCAGAGTGCAGGTACTGTACTTCCCACTTCCAGGACTAACATCCTCACCCATCCTTCAAAGTGCAGGTACTGTACTTCCCACCTCCAGGTCTGTAACATCCTTACCCATCCTTCAGAGTGCAGGTACTGTACTTCCTACCTCCAGAACTGTAACATCCTCACCCATCCTTCAGAGTGCAAGTACTGTACTTCCTACCTCCAGAACTGTAACATCCTCACCCATCCTTTAAAGTGCAGGTACTGTACTTCCCACCTCCAGAACTGTAACATTATCACCCATCCTTCAGAGTGCAGGTACTGTACTTCCCACTTCCAGGACTAACATCCTCACCCATCCTTCAAAGTGCAGGTACTGTACTTCCCACCTCCGGGACTCCAAGTCCCACTAACCAGGTTCTCTGAATTCCCGTGATTAATCCTACTTTGCTAACACACTAACACCAGAACATCAAAAAAATGATGTAACTATCATGTTTTTGACTAGTTCAACCCCAGCCAAGGATGCTGCATAATTGAAGATATATTCATTTGATCTTATATACAAACCATCTAGCAGACAATAACATTTGCCTGTTTGATGTGAGGACAAGGGAACAGTGGCTACAGTACTCCAGAGATGAACATCCTAGCCTGGAAAATTCTTACATTTATGGTAAATGCTGAATCTGTAGGGATCATCTGAGTATAACCAAGCCAGGTGGTGTATAGCCCAGCCAGGTGTTTTATAGCTCAGCCAGGTGTTGCACAACCAAGCCAGATATTGCATAAGCAAACCAGGTATTGCATAACCAAGCCAGGTGTTGTATAACCCCTACAGCATTTACAAATACGTATACATGAACCACAAACAGTAAATACATCATTCTCTTAAACTTTGAAATACATACAAAAAAAAATTCCTGTGATAAAATGGAAAGTGTCCTCAAACACATGTACTAGAGCAGTATTCCTGCAATAAACAGCTATTCTTTTATCACAATACTATACACTACAGGTGCGCCCCAACGTACAATGATTCGACTCAGGATATTTCAACTATACGATGGTGTGGCAACAATTACTTTGGAGGTGAAACTTGAGATAATTACCTAATATGAAGGCAACACATCCATAACTTGTATTTATTTACTGACTTTTCAATACTGGTATTTAGAGTAATTATTTGTTTATTATTCAGTGACAGTAGTTATTTATTGACTTATTTATCATATCATTCATATTTGACTTAAAATATTTTTGATGGTTTTGTGGAACCATAACCCCACTATAAGTCAATGAGAACCTGTAGTCCAAAATCTAACGAAAAAAGTATTTTACAAATTCACATTATTCCATTCTTGTGAGATGACAAACTTATTAATCTTTAAACACGTATAAAATTATGATGCTACTACACTTTTTACAGTAATTAACAAAGTTATCCTCTCAATACATAAGTTTCACAAGGCAAGCTGTTCAGTCTTTTATAATCCAGCATTACAGACTTACCTTCAGAGTCATTGGGAAGCTCTAAACTCGTACTGATTATACAGCACCTGAGAAACAACAGATGATGTTTTTATATACAGTGGACCCTCAGGTAATGGCATTAATCCATTCCAGAGAGCAAGCCTTTAACCGATTTTGCTTTTAACCAAATTAATTTTCCACATAAGAAATAATGAAAATCCAATTAATCCGTTTCAGACAGCCAAAAGTATTAACAAAAAATATTTTTTTTAAAGATTATAGATATATATGCAGAAAACAATGACAAATAAATATAAAGCACTAATAAAATGGATAAATAAACATTTAACATCACACTTAACTTTATTGACTCTAGTTGGTGTATGGAAGACGCATATGAGGCAAGAGGAAAGCTAGTTTATTATACTTCAATATGACGCTAATATCATGTCTATGGCTTATTTATATATCACAATTCATCTAATGTGACATAATAAACAATATTAATAACATAGAAACATGATATATATAAAGGGAAGGGGGACAAAAGAGATTGTACAAGTTATAGGGGAAAAGGTTTACGGAGTATACAAGGAAAAGTGTATGGTAGGGTTATTATTGAAAGAATTAGAGGTAAGACAGAGAGTAGGATTGCAGATGAGCAAGGAGGCTTTAGAGTGGGTAGGGGATGTGTAGATCAAGTGTTTACATTGAAGCATATATGTGAACAGTATTTAGATAAAGTAGGGAAGTTTTCATTGCATTTATGGATTTAGAAAAGGCATATGATAAGAGTGGATAGGGGAGCAATGTGGTAGATGTTGCAAGTATATGGAATAGGTAGTAAGTTACTAAATGCTGTAGAGTCTTTATGAGGATAGTGAGACTCAGGTTAAGATGTGTAGGAGAGAGGGAGATTACTTCCCAGTGAAAGTAGGTCTTGGACAGGGATGTGTAATGTCACCATGCTTAATATATTTATAGATGGGGTTGTAAAAGAAGTAAATGCTAGGGTGTTGGGGAGAGGAGTGGGATTAATTATGGGGAATCAAATACAAAATTGGAGTTGGCACAGTTACTTTTTGCTGATAATACTGTGCTTATGGGAGATTCTAAAAAAAAATTGCCAAGGTTAGTTGATGAGTTTTGGATGGTGTGTAAAGATAGAAAGTTGAAAGTGAACATAGATAAGAGTAAGGTGATGAGAGCATCAAATGATTTAGATAAAGAAAAAATGGATATCACATTGGAGAGGAGGAATATGGAAGAAGCAAATGTTTTCAGATACTATTTGGGAGTTGACTTGTCAGTGAATGGGTTTATGAAGGATGAGATTAACAATAGAACTGATGAAGGAAAAAAGGTGAGTGGTGCGTTGAGGTACCTGTAGAGACAAAAAACGTTATACATGGAGGCAAAGAAGGGAAAGTATGAAAGTATAATGGTACCAACAATCTTATACAGGTGTGAAGCTTGAGTTGCAAATGCTGCAGCAAGGAGGTGGCTGGAGGCAGTGGAGATGTCCTGTCTATGGGCAATCTGTGGTGTAAATATTATGCAGAGAATTCAGAGTGTGGAAATTAGGAGGAGGTGTGGAGTTACTAAAAGTACGTATTAGTCAGAGGGCTGAAGAAAGGTTGTTGAGGTGGTTTGGTCATTTCGAGACAATGGATCAAAGTAGAATGAGTTGGAGAGCATATAAAGCTGTAAAGGAAGGAAGGCAGGGTAGGGGTCATCCTAGAAAAGGTTGAAGGGAGGGGGTAAAGGTTTTGTGAGCGAGGTGCTTGGACTTCTAGTGAGCATGTGTAAGCGTGTTAGATAGAAGTGAATGGAGACGAATAGTTTTTGGGACCTGACGAGCTGTTGGAGTGTGAGCAGGGTAATATTCAGTGAAGGGATTCAGAGAAACCGGTTAATTTTATATAGCCAGATTTGAGTACTGGAAATGGGAAGTACAATTCCTGCACTTTAAAGGAGGGGTTTAGGATATTGGCAGTTTGGAGGGATATGTTATATATCCTTACATATGCTTCTAAACTGTTGTATCTGGGCACCTCTGCAAAGACAGTGATTACGTGTGAGTGAGGTGAAAGTGTTGAAGGATGGTGAAAGTATTTTCATTCTGGGGATTTTCTTTGTTTTTGGGTCACCCTGCCTCGGTGGGAGACTGCTGACTTGTCGAAAAAAAATCATGGGTGAGCACTAAACCCAATGGGGTCATAGTGCCTCAGGAAATGGAAGGAATTCAGGCTTGATTCAAGGTATTGGAGCATTGGCAAAATTCCTCAGATCAAGAGCCCCTCACAAACATCAAATTATTACAATCAAAATTAAGTGCTAAACCCACAAGGGTCACCAACATCAAGGAACCTCCTTTGAGGGAAGATTGGCTTCACTATTCTGTATGATAATCACAGTGACAGTTTCATAGTGTTTTTACACAGTTTTACTGTGTTTTTACATTGTTTTGTAGTTTTTAGTGTTCTTGTAGTTTCCTGTAGTGTTTTTAGTTTTTTATGCATTATTTAGTGTTTTAAGGTTTTAGCATTTTCACAGTTTTCTTTTACAGTATTTTTGGAGTTTTTTTTACAATTTTTTGTATTTTTTTCAGTTTTTAGTTTTGTGGTGTTTTATGATTTTTTCACTTTTTTTTTTTTTTTTTTTTTTTTTTAGTTTTAAGTATTCTTGCAGTTTTGTGGAGTTTTTGCAGTTTTTTACAGTGGTTTTAAAGTAATTCTGCAGTAATTTTTGTAGTGTTACTTGGTGGGAAGGGGGATTTCAAGGGCCAACACCCCTGTAGCCAGATCCATGACCAGGTCTCCCTGTGTATCAGGGTTTGATCAATCAGGTTGTTACTGGTGGCCGCACATAGACCGATGTATGAACTACAGCCCAGCTGGTCAGGTATTGACTTTAGGTGCCTGTCCAGCTCCCTCTTGAAGTTAGCCAAGGGTATATTGGTAATCCCCTTATGTATGATGGGAGGCAGTTGAACAGTCTTGAGCCCCTGACACTTATTGTGTTCTCTTAGTGTAAACATGGCACCCCTGTTTTTTACTGGGGGATGTTGCACTGCCTGCCAAGTCTTTTGCCTTCATAGAGAGTGATTTTGGTGTGTAGATTTGAGACTAGTTCCTCTAGGATTTTCCAAGTGTACTATATTATTATGTATCTTTCCCATATGTGTTCCAAGGAGTACAGGTCAAGGGCCTTCAACTGTTCACAGAAATTTAGGTGCTTTAATGGTACTTATGCATGCAGTAAATTATCAAAATTAAAATCAAGTGCTAAATCCAGTAAGGTCATATAGCTGCATGCAGTAAAGGTTCTCTGCATATCCTCCATGTCTGCAATTTTGCCTGCCTTGAAAGGGGCCATTAGTGTACAGCAATATTCCAGCTTAGAGAGAGAACAAACATTTTGAAGAGAATCATCATTAGCTTGGCATCCCTAGTTTTGAAAGTTCTCATTATCCATCCTACCATTTTCCTAGATGTGGTATATACATTGTTGTAATCTTTGTTTTGGGGGTGCTTTTACAGTTTTTGTTTTTGCAGTGTTTTTACTATGCTTTTTCCAGTGTTTTTTGTCACTGTGGTGTTTTTAAAGTGTATTTGTATGTTTTAAGTGTTTTTGTAGCATTTTTGCAGGTTTTTAGTGTTTTCTTAGTGCTTTTCATGTTTTCGTAGCATTTTTCAATGTCTCTGGAGTTTCTTGTAGTGCTTTTCCATTTTGCAGTGTTACTGTAATGTTTTACAGTGTTCTTAGTGTTTCTGCAGTGTTCTTGGGTTTTTACTGTGTTTTTGTAGTGTTTTTACATTTTTTTTAGTAGCAGAGACATACTAGTGGGAAGGAATTTGCATATGAAGTGGTGGTGGATGTCAACAGTAGTACCATGTTGAGTGGACGTGCAGGTGGTAAAGCTTTAACAGTAGGGAGGGATAATAGGCTGGAATACTGTTGGTAGGTAATAGTTATAGTCAAGCACATGAGGTATTCTGCATTTTGATTTGGTTGAGGACCCTGGCATGTTCCTGCATTTGAAGGAAGGCCTGTCAATTTCTAGTAGTTTATCCTTGAGATATGGCATTATGACTACAAGTGTCTCTGTGCATGTGAAAGTGGCTGGGTGTTGTGTGAGACAGGTGAGGGAAGCGAGATGGAGAAGGTTCCTTGTTATTTTCTATGGTAAGGAGCCCCTGAAAATTGACTGAAGAGGGTATCTACACTTCCTTGAAGCAAGAGTTCTTCACTGGCATCAAAGCACAATTTCTCCATCTCACATCCTTAAATTGAGAGTTCACTATATTGTATAGTATTTCATGTTTGGCAAGGTATTAGAAAACATCAAAATTTACAGAAATAAGTTTACTGATATGAAAATGGCAATGTTCATAAATTTCCAAAATTTAAATAATCCTTATGGAATTAAACATGAAAACTAAAACATTTAATTAAATCCCACAATTTAATCAAGACATAAATCTACCTTTAAATCAAAAGCCTAAACTTTTAAATACCACAATGGAATCATAATTTAATTTTAGACTGGTGTAAGTTAAGCAGCATATTGTTTAACCAGACGGTTGAATTCTTCTTCTTTGGCCACAATGTCTTGCACAAACTTGTGACATTTGTGTTCATCTCTAAGTTGTGCCAAATATCTGCTAGCAACCTGAAATTATACAGGGAATATATTTAATATAATATAATATAATATAAGTAGTAGGTTGGTAGACAGTAACCACCCAGGGAAGTACTACTGTCCTGCCCAATGAGTGTAAGACAGAGTCCCGTATTTGTTTTACAAGATGGTAGGAATGCTAGTGTCTTTTTTATCTGTATCATAGACACACACAAGATAACAGGTATATCTTGATACTTTTACTCACACTTAGGTCACACTACACATGCATATACATGTTTATGTATACACACTCACCTGAGTTTTTTTTTATTCTATCTTTATATTTCTTGTTTTTATTTCTTTTCCTTTCATATCCATGGGTAAGTGGAATAAGAATCTTTCTTCCATAAGCCATGAGTGGGATTTTTAATGTGTGTGGATGTAGAGCAAATGATAAGATATGATTGTGGATGCTATGAATAAAAAAGAAGCTGGATGTCTTGGCTCTAGCTGAAACAAAGCTGAATGGGGGTAGGAGAGTTTCAATGGGGAAAAATAAATGGGATTAGGTCAGGGGTTTCTAAGAGTTAGAGCTAAGGAAGGTGTAGCAATAATGTTGAAAGGATCAGTTATCGCAGGAAAAGAGGGAATATAAATGTATAAATTCAAGGATTATGTGGAGTAAAACAAAGGTTGGATGTGAAAAGTGGGTTATAGTGTTTATGCACTTGGAGAAGAGAGAAGTGTTGAGGGGAGAGAGAGAGATTTTGGGAGATGCTGAGTGAGTGCATGGGAAGTTTTGAACCAAGAGAGTACTTGGTTGGGGACCTATATTCTAAAATGGGTAAATCTGTTGTGGAGGGAGTAGTAGGTAAGCTTGGGATGCCAAGGGTAAATTAAAATGGGGGGCCTTTAACTGAACTGTGTGTAGAAAGATGCTTGGTAATAAGTAATATATACACCTACCATCCGACTTACGACTGAGTTTGGTTCCGAAACCGGTCGTAAGTCGAAATGGTCGTAAGTCGAACTTTACTACTGAATATCAACATAACATTTTTATAATGACTTTATTTTATTGTTTTATTTTGGTATTTCATGTTTTACTTTACTTTTTATGCTGTTAGTACTGTATTTTATACTATAAGGTTTAGGATAAACATTGTGTACAACACAAACACTTGTTTATTTCCCAGAAATTTGGCATAAAAAACACGGTCATAAGTCGAGCAGGTCATAAGTCGGATGGTAGGTGTATTTTATGAAAAAGATGATAAGTAAACAAGATATAATACAGAACATAATGAAAGTATAGGCATCTTTTGAAATTTGTGTGAAATTGGCAAATTTGCCAATTTCTGACCACTTTATTGGATAATTGAAATCGGTAAATGGGTGGTTTCTTGTGCTCATTCGATAGAAAAAATGGAGTTTAGCAAAATAGTTATGATTTTTGTCAACTGGTACATTGGAATTGGCCGAAAATGGGGCTCAAAGTGGGTGAAATCACCAATGCGTAAACATCGTCGAGACCACTAACTTCGCTAGAGCATAATTCCGTAAGTTTTCCATCAAATTTCTTACTTTTTGTGTCATTATGATCGGGAAAAGATTATCTATCATTTCGTAAGAAAAAATAATTTTTTTTTTTCTTTCAAAAAATTTCCAACCCTGAGAACAAGTTTAGGAGAGGGCCTGCCAACCCTGAAAGGGTTAAGGATTAAGGATGTTATTTCTTTGCATAGCTTACAATGTGTAATTACAATTTTTATTGCTAAATACAAATAAGCCACTATCATACTGGGGCACTTCGGGCATACTAAACCTTATGCCTAACAGATTACTTAATATTAGGCATATACAGTGGACCCCCACCAAACGATGGCATCACCTTACGTTAAATCCACCATACGATACATTTAACACAAAAATTTTGCCTCACCTCATGCGATTCGTCCGAGACGCGTCCACATGTGGCCTGAGCATGCCTCAGCTGCCCCATGGGTGCCAGTGTTTACAAGCCAGCCAGTGCGGTAGCATCCACGCATACAATCGGAACATTTCATATTATCACAGCGTTTTTAGTGATTGTACCTGCAAAATAAATCACCATGGGCCCCAAGAAAGCTTCTAGTGCCAACTGTGTGATAAAAAAGGTGAAAATTACTATGGAAATGAAGAAAGAGCTAATTGCTAAGTACGAAAGTGGATTGCGTGTCTAGGAGCTGGCCAGGTTGTATACCAAACCCCAATCAACCATCGCTACTATTGTGGACAAGAAAACGGCAATCAAGGAAGCTGTTCTTGCAAAAGGCGCAACTTTGTTTTCGAATAAGAGATCGCAAGTACTCGAAGATGTTGAGAGACTGTTACTGGTGTGGATAAACGAAAAACAGATAGCATCTCTCAAGCGATCATATGTGAAAAGGCTAGGAAGTTGCATGACGATTTAATTAGAAAAATGCCTGCAACTAGTGGTGATGTGAGTGAATTTAAGGCCAGCAAAGGTTGGTTTGAGAGATTTAAGAATCGTAGTGGCATACATAGTGTGACAAGGCATTGTGAGGCTGCCAGTTCAGACCAAAAAGCGGCTGAAAAATTTGTGAAGGAATTCAAGGATTACATAGACAGTGAAGAACTGAAACCTGAACAAGTGTTTAATTGCGATGAAACAGGCCTGTTTTGGAAGAAAATGCCAAATAGGTCATTTCAAACTTCAAAAAACTCTACACAAAAGCTATGCTTCAAAAGTGCTTTGTAGTGACCACAGACACTCGATTGACTCTAAGAGAGTTTTGGAAAGATCACTTTAGTATCCTGAGTTTTGTAAACCTTATAGGTACGGCTTGGGAGGAAGTGACTAAGAGGACCTTGAACTCTGGCTTGGAAGAAACTGTGGCCAGAATGTGTAGACAAAAGGGGCTAACCCTGAGAAGCGTATGCCAGTTGTGGAATCAATTGTGGCATTGGGGAAGTCCTTGGGGTTGGGGGTTAGTGGGGAGGATGTGGAAGAGTTGGTAGAGGAGGACAATGAAGAACTAACCACTGATGAGCTGCAAGATCATCTTCAACAGCAAGAAGCCAGACCTGAGGAAACTGCTTCAGAGGAGGGGAGAGAGAAATTGAAGAAGTTGCCTACTTCAAAGATTAAGGAAATGTGTGCAAAGTGGCTTGAAGTGCAAACCTTCATGGATGAAAATCACCCTCACACAGCTATTGCAAGCCATGCTGGTGACTATTACAATGACAATGTTGTGAACCACTTTAGACAAATCATAAAGGAACGGGAGGTACAGGCCTCTATGGACAGATATGTTGTGTGACATAGGTCCAATGACTCTCAAGCTGGTCCTAGTGGCATTAAAAGAAGAAGGGAAGTAACCCCGGAAAAGGACGTGCTACCTAAAGTCCTAATGGAAGGGGATTCCCCTTCTAAACATTAACAACTTCCACATTCTCCCCTCCTCCCATCCCATCAATCATCACCAGATCTTCAATAAAGGTAAGTGTCAGTTTGTGTGTATTAAAATTAATATTTCATGTGGTAAAATTTTTTTTTTTTTCATACTTTGGGGTGTCAGGAACGGATTAATTTGATTTCCATTATTTCTTATGGGGAAAATTAATTCACCTTACGATAATTTCAGCAAGCAATGAGCTTTCAGGAACGGATTAATATCGTAAGGTGGGGGTCCACTGTACAGTATATCATAGTTGGTTCGAACTGAACATCATTTTTTATATTTCAAGAGGTAGTTAGTGGTTTAGCAGTACAGAAGGGTCCCGCTTTACAGCATTTCACCTTACAGCATTTCGCTAATACAGCGATTTCAAATTATGACCAAAACTTTCTATATGGCGAGCAGTCTTTCAAATACAGCACTCGCCACAAGGTCTGTTTACATTCTCCATGAGCAAATCTCTCTATTGTGTAATAATAATCACTCTTGGGCACATTAAATGTCTTATTTTATGTCAACATAGACATTTTCATTAATCCATCTATGATATTTTCTTCAAAATTACAGTGCACCCCCGGTTTTCATAATTAATCCGTTCCAGAGAGAGTGACTAAACCCAAATTTGACGACTTCCGAATTAATTTTCCCCACAAGAAATAATGTAAATCCAATTAATCTGTTCCAGACACCCAAAAGTATTAAACAAAATAATTTTTTTATATGAAATATACATTTCCCTACACAGAAAACAATGAGACATGCAGAATAAAACAATACTAAAATGACACTTACCTTTATTGAAAACTTATTGAGTGATGAGACAGGACAGGAGAGGATGGAGGTGTACCACTGCTTGGAAGGGGAATCCCCCTTCATAAGGACTTCAGGTACCAAGTCCTTTTCTGGGGTTACTTCCCTTCTTTGTTATTTAATGCCACTAGATCAGCTTGAGAGTCACTGGACCCCTGTCACTCAAAAAAGTGTTCCAGAGAGGTCTGTATCTAGCATTTCTTTAAAACTTCCCTAAAATGGGACACAACAATGTCATTGTACATGTTGCCAACATGGCCGGCAACAGCCTTGTCAGGGTGAAGTTCATCCATAAATGTTTGTACCTTTGTCCACATTGCACAAATCTCCATAATCTTCGAAGAAGGCACCTTCCTCCATCTCTCTTCCTCCTCCTCCTCTGAAGCAATTTCCTGAGCTGTGGTCTGTTGCAGATGAAGCTCTTGCAGCTCTGTAGTGGTTAGCTCTTCATCGTGGTCCTCCAACAACTCTTCCACATCCTCGAAACTCACATCCAACTCCATGGAATACCCCAATGCCACAATACTTTCCACAACTGGCATAGGCTCCTCAGGGTCAGCCCCAAACCTTTCAAAATCCTTCTCTTGTACACATTGTAGCCACAATTTTCTCCAAGTAGAGTTCAAAGTACTGGAAGTCACTCCCTCCCAAGCCTTACCTATAAGGTTTATGCAATGGAGGATACTGAAGTGATCTTTCCAAAACTCTCAGGGTCAATTAAGTGTCTTAGGTCACTTCAAAGTGCTTCTGAAACACTGCTTTGGTGTACGTTTTTTTTTTGAAGTTTGAAATGACCTGCTGGTCCATGGGCTGGAGAGGAGTGGTATTAGGGGGCAAGAACTTCACTTTGATGAAATAAAACTCCTGCACCATTTACTCTTCCAAGTCTGGAGGATGAGCAGGAGCACTGTCCATTACCAGCAGGCACTAAAGTTCCAATTTATTTTCCAGGGGGTATTTCTTCACACTGGGGCCAAACACTTCATTGAACCAATCAAGGAAAATGTCCCTCATGACCCATGCCTTACTGTTTGCCTTCCACATCACACACAATTTACTCTTGGCAACACTTTTTCTTGAATACTAGGATTTTCAGAGTGATACTCCAGTAAAGGCTTCACTTTGAAATCCCCACTAGCATTACTACAGAACATGAGAGTTAGCCTGTCTTTCACAACCTTGTGTCCTGAGAACACCTTTTCCTCCTGAGTAATGTAGGCCCTCTTTGGCATTTTCTTCCAAAAGAGGCCTGTTTTGTCACAATTGAACACTTGTTAGGGGGCTTGAATTGTTCAGCCTCTATGTACCCCTTCAATTCCTGAAAATATTTTTCAGCCGCATTTTTGTCAGAACTGGCAGCCTCACCATGCCTTATCACACTTTGTATGCCACTACACTTCTTAAATCTCTCAAACCAGCCTTTGCTGGCCTTAAATTCACCAGTATCAGCACTAGTTCCAGGCATTTTCTTTGCGAGATCATCATGTAACTGCCCTGCCTTTTCACAACTTATTGACTGCATAACGCTATCTCCTGATAATTGTTTCTCGTTGATCCACACCAACAACAAAGTCTCCACATCTTCCAGTAATTGCGATCTTTGCTTTGTAAGCATATTTGCACCTTTTGCAACAACAGCTTACTTGATTTCCTTTTTTTTGGTCACGATAGAAGCAATGGTTGTATGGGGTTTGTTATACAACCTGACCAGCTTGGCGACACTCACTCCACTTTATTTATTTATTTATTTAAAAATTTGAGCACACATACAGAGGTACAAAAAATACAGATAAGAGCAGCATGCCAAAGCCACTTATACTATGCATAGCATTACGGGCTGGCTTAAAATTAACTTAAGATTAACTAAGCAATGATGAAATCAGTGATAAAACATTAATGTAAACAGATTACTATAAAGCACAAGTGAGTATTACAAAGACAGGTCATATGGTTGTATGCATTGTTGTACATTCAGTAGAATGGAGTATTCTGTTAGGTAGTGTATTTAAAAAATAATAAAGTTAGATTGGGTTTTAGGTTTAACATTTATGTGATATAATTGTGAGAAACATTTAAGATATACAATTTATAAGGTTCAGTTATTCAGTATTTATTTGGTTTTGGGTGAGTAAGTGATCTTTGAGAAGAGACTTGAATTTATAAACAGGTAGTGTTTCTTTTATATTTACAGGTAATGAATTCCAGATTTTAGGGCCTTTTATGTGCATTGAGTTTTTGCATAGTGTGAGATGGACACGAGGAACATCAAAGAGTGATCTGTGCCTTGTGTTATGGTCATGTGTTCTGTTGAGGTTGGCAAGGAGATGTTTGAGGGGAGGGTTAATATCAGAGTTAACTGTTCTATGTATGTAATAGGTGCAGTAATAAGTATGGATGTTTTGTATGGCGAGTAGGTTTAGTGTATTGAATATTGGTGGAGTGTGCTGCCTATAGTGAGAATTTGTTATCATTCTAACTGCAGCCTTTTGTTGGGTAATTAGTGGTCTGAGATGGTTACGTGTTGTTGAGCCCCATGCACAAATTCCATAGGTGAGATAGGGGTAAATAAGAGAGTGATATAGGGCCAGGAGGGCTGACTGTGGAGCATAGTACCATATCTTCGATAGTATGCCTACAGTCTTGGAAATTTTCTTAGAAATTTGTTGTATATGTGTATGAAATTTGAGTCTATTATCAAGGTGGATTCCTAAGAATTTTCCCTCTGTTAGCTTTGTGATAGGTGATCCGTTTATCATTATGTTAAGAGGGACATCTGTAGCTCTGTTACCAAACTGAATGAAGTAGGTTTTGTCAATGTTTAGTGTAAGTTTGTTAGTCCTCATCCAGGTAGATATTTTCTGTAATTCGGTATTTACAGTATTGGCTAGCGTGACTGGGCTCGGGTGGGAGAAGACGTATGTAGTATCATCTGCAAATAGTGTGGGTTTGAGTAATTGCGAAGCATTTGGTAGGTCATTTATGTATAGGAGAAAGAGAAGAGGGCCAAGGACACTTCCCTGTGGGACACCAACTGTAATTGGTTGTGCAGAAGAGTTTGCCCCATTTGCATACACATATTGGCTTCTGTTGCTGAGGTATGACTTGAGGTAGTTGAGGGAGTGCCCTCTTATACCATAGTGTGACAATTTTACGTGGAGCAAGTCATGGTCAACTGTATCAAAAGCTTTACGTAAGTCAATGAAGATCCCCAGTGGGACTTCTTTTTTCTCTATTGCAGTGTATATATGTTCTAGCATGTGTATAATAGCATCATTAGTATTTTTATTAGGCCTGAATCCAAATTGGCAGGGGTTGAGTATGTTTTGGGAGATAAGGTAGGAGTAGATTCGTTTATGAATTAATTTTTCGAAGATTTTTGAGAGAGGGTGTAAGTTGGATATTGGCCTATAGTTATTCAACTCTGTTTGGTCTCCTCCTTTGTGGATCGGGGTGACCCTTGCTATTTTGAGTACTGTAGGGAAGGTGGAGGATTCAATGGATTTGTTAAAGAGTGTTGCAATGATTGGTGATAGCACTTGTGACACTTTTTTGTATATAAAGGGTGGTAGGGTATTTAAATCTCCTGCCTTGTTTTTTAGTGTGTTGATAATAAGGGAGACTTCGTATGGGTTAGTCGGAGCTAGGAACAGTGTGTTCGGGTAGTTGCCGGTGAGGTAGTCATTTGGTGGGGTATCTGAGCTTGGGATTTTATTGGCAAGGTTTTGTCCTATAGTGGAGAAGAAATCATTGAGTCTGTTTGCTGTTTCTGTTGGTGGGAGTTGGGGTTCATCTGATTTTGCTAATTTTATTTCGCTATTTCGTGATATCTTTTTTGTTCCTAGAATTTCTGATAGGGTTTTCCAGGTCTTTTTTATATCACCTCGTAAGTTGGATAATCTGTTCTCATAATACAATTTTTTTGCCCTTCTTATCAGGCTGGTTAGGATTGACGAGTAACATTTTGTTTGGTCTCTGGTTATGTGACCCATTCTGTACTGTTTTTCATATTGGTGTTTTGTATTTATGGATTTGAGAATGCTGGGTGTTAGCCAGGGACTGTTCAGTCTCTTAGCTGTCATCTGTTTAGTTTTTTTAGGGCAGTGCTTGTTATAGAGGTATTGGGTCTTTTTTAGAAAATTATTAATACATTCGTCAATATCTGTATAGATTTCTAGCTCAGTGTGCCAGTCAATGTTTGCTACTGCTGTTGTGAAGTTATTAATGGCTGCCTCATTGTGAAGTCTGAAGGTGACTTTAGTAGTGTCTTGGGGTAATTTACCAAGAGTTGTTATGAGGAAAGTAGGGTAGTGGTCTGTGGTATTATCTGTAATTATGCCTGATTTTAAAGGGGATATGGTGTTGGTCCAGATGTGGTCAAGTAGGGAAACACTAGTCTCTGTAACTCTTGTAGGTTTTGTTACTGTTGGTAGCAACATACAGTTACTCATTGTGTTTGTGAATTCAGTAACGTGTGGGTCCTGGTCTTGCAGGAGATTTATATTGAAGTCACCTGAGAGTAGTAAGTGATCTTTGTTCATGCGTGCATCAGTTATCATACTTCCTAGGTTTTGACTAAATTGGCTAATGTTTGACTGTGGAACTCTGTAGATGTTTATCAATGTGAGAGGTTTTTGTAGGTATTTGGATTTGAATTTGGCTATTATATATTCCCCATGTTCATCCCTTGTGCAAGTATTAGTGATACATTCTAGTTGGTCTGAGTAGTTTCATATTTTGCAATGATGTCTTTCTTGAATTTTATAGTGTTTCTCACCTTCTTTACCCAAAGGCTGGCACTAGAAGCTATCTTTGGGCCCATGGTGACTTATTTAGCAGTTACAAGCACTAAAAAGAATGGAATAATACGAAATGTATTATATGAATGCGTGGGATTGTCCTCACTGGCTGGTAAACAATGGCACACTGCCTGTAAATGGTATGTTGGACCGCTTGGGCCGCGCGGATATGTTCGGGACGAATGACTATTACCGAATTCACTATTACTGAGCCAATTTTTTGACGAAAAAATGTGACTATTTCCGAAAATTACGAAATCCGGGGGTCTACCGTATGTAAGAAACATATAACATAGCATAAAAACATGTTGTTTATATGCTATGGAGGTGTGATTGCTGGGCGGAGGGAAAACATTACGTAATAATACAGTGGTCCCCAGGTTCGCGAAGTCACCGGTAACCGATAAATCCGGTATCCGAAGCGTTATATCGCAAAAAATTTGCCCCGGTTCCCGTAACAAAACCCGGTACACAATACGATTCGTACGAGACGTGTCCACATGTGGCCTGAACTGCCTCGTGTGTGCCAGTGTTTACAAGCCAGCCAGTGTGCGCGCATCTAAGGATACATTCGGTACATTCCATATTATCACTGTTTCTGGTGCTTGTTTCTGCAAAATAAGTCACCATGGGCCCCAAGAAAGCTTCTAGTGCCAACCCTTCGAGACCAAGGGTGCTAATGACTATTGAAATGAAGAAAGAGATAATTGCAAAGTATGCAAGTGGAGTGCGTGTGTCGGACCTGGCCAAGTTGTATAGTAAATCCCAATCAACCATCTCTACTATAGTGAGCAGGAAAATGGCAATCAAGGAAGCTGTTCTTGCAAAAGGTGCAACTGTGATTACAAAACAGCGATCGCAAGTGTTAGAAAATGTTGAGAGACTGTTACTGGTGTGGATAAATGAAAAACAGATAGCTGGAGATAGCATCTCTCAAGCTATCATTTGTGAAAAGGCTAGGCAGTTGCATGAGGATTTAATTAGAAAAATGCCTGCAACTAGTGGTGATGTGAGTGAATTTAAGGCCAGCAAAGGTTGGTTTGAAAGATTTAAGAATCATAGTGGCATACATAGTGTGATTAGGCATGGTGAGGCTGCCAGTTCAGACCACAAAGCGGCTGAAAAATATGTGCATGAATTCAAGGAGTACATAGAGGCTGAAGGATTGAAACCTGAACAAGTGTTTAATTGTGACGAAACAGGCCTGTTTTGGAAGAAATTGCCAAGCAGGACCTACATTACTCAGGAGGAAAAGGCACTCCCAGGACATAAGCCTATGAAAGACAGGCTTACTCTTCTCATGTGTGCCAATGCTAGTAGTGATTGCAAAGTGAAGCCTTTATTGGTGTATCACTAAGAAACTCCCAGAGTGTTCAGGCAAAAGAATATCCTCAAGGCTAATTTGTGTGTGCTGTGGAGGGCAAACACTAAGGCATGGGTCACTAGGGACTTTTTCTATGACTGGTTACACCATGCATTTGTCCCCACTGTGAAAAATTACCTAATTGAAAAGAAATTAGACCTTAAGTGCCTCCTGGTGTTAGACAGTGCCCCTGGTCATCCTACAGACTTGTCAGAGCGACTTTGTTGGGACATGAGCTTCATTAAGGTCAAGTTTTTGCCTCCTAATACCATTCCTCTCCTGCAGCCTATGGACCAGCAGGTAATTGCAAACTTCAAGAAACTGTACACAAAAGCTATGTTTGAAAGGTGCTTTGAAGTGACCACAGAAACTCTATTGACTCTAAAGGAGTTTTGGAAGGATCACTTTAATATCCTCAATTGTGTAAACCTTATAGGTAAGGCTTGGGAGGGAGTGACTAAGAGGACCTTGAACTCTGCTTGGAAGAAACTGAGGCCAGAATGTGTAGACAAAAGGGATTTTGAAGGGTTTGAGGCTAACCCTATGCCAGTTGAGGAATCCACTGTGGCATTGGGAAAGTCCTTGGGGTTGGAGGTTAGTGGGGAGGATGTGGAAGAGTTGGTGGAGGAGGACAATGACGAACTAACCACTGATGAGCTGCTAGATCATCTTCAACAGCAAGAGGCCACACCTGAGGAAACTGCTTCGGAGGAGGGGATGGAGAAAGTGAGGAAGTTGCCTACTTCAAAGATTAAGGAAATGTGTGCAAAGTGGCTTGAAATGCAAACCTTTTTTGATGAAAATCACCCTGACAGCTACTGCAAGCCGTGTTGGCAACCTGCACACTGACAATGTTGTGAACCACTTTAGGAAAGTCATAAAGGAACGAGAGGTACAGGTCTCTATGGACAGATATGTTGTGCGACAGAAGTCCAGTGACTCTCAAGCTAGTCCTAGTGGCATTAAAAGAAGAAGGGAAGTAACCCCGGAAAAGGACTTGCTACCTCAAGTCCTAATGGAGGGGGATTCCCCTTCTAAACATTAAAAACTTCGACACTCTCCCCTCCTCCCATCCCATCAATCATCACCAGATCTTCATTAAAGGTAAGTGTCAATTATTCTATTGTGTTTATTCTACTTTTATTATTGCTATTGTAATTATTCTATTACATTAAACTTAATATTTCATGTGGTAAAAGTTTTTTTTTCATACTTTTGGGTGTCTTGCACGGATTAATTTGATTTCCATTATTTCTTATGGGGAAAACTGATTCGATTTCCGATAATTTTGCTTTATGATGAGCTCTCAGGAACGGATTAATGACGTGAACCGGGGGTCCACTGTATTAACAATCACTCTTGGGCACATTATATGTCTTATTTTGCGGTAATATAGACATTTTCATTAATCCATCTATGATATTTTCTTCAAAATTATATAAGAAACATGTTACATAGAAAATAAACATGCTATGTTTATATAAACATGCTATGTAGGTAGTAGGTATGTAACCCAGGCATACCACATACCTATATTATTATTATAGTTATACGTACAGTGGACCCTCGGCTAACGAACTCATCGCATAACATTAAATCCGCCTTACGAAGTGTTTGAGCGTAAAAATTTTGGCCTGCTAACGATAAAAAGCTCGCCTAACATGATTCGTCTGGTACACATCCACGTGTGGCCTGAGCACACCTCAGCTGCCCTGTGTGTGCCAGTGTTTACAAGCCAGCCAGTGCGGTCGCATCTATGCATACATTCGGTACATTTCATATTATCAGTGTTTTTAGTGCTTGTAACTGCAAAATAAGTCACCATGGGCCCCAAGAAAGCTTCTAGTGCCAACTCTGTGATAAAAAGGGTAAGAATTAGTATGGAAATGAATAAAGAGATAATTGCAAAGTACGAAAGTGGAGTGCATGTCTCGGAGCTGGTCAGATTGTATACCAAACCCCAATCAACCATGGCTACTATCTTGGCCAACAAAACGGCAATCAAAGAAGCTGTTCTTGCAAAAGTTGCAAGTTTGTTTTTGAAACAGAGATCGCAAGTACTCAAAGATGTTAAGAGACTGTTATTGGTGTGGATAAACGAAAAACAGATATCAGGAGAAAGCATCTCTCAGGCGATCACATGTGAAAAGGCTAGGAAGCTGCACGACGATTTAATTAAAAAAATGCCTGCAACTAGTGGCCTGGTGGCTAAAGCTCCCGCTTCACACACGGAGGGCCCGGGTTCGATTCCCGGCGGGTGGAAACATTTCGACACGTTTCCTTACACCTGTTGTCCTGTTCACCTAGCAGCAAATAGGTACCTGGGTGTTAGTCGACTGGTGTGGGTCGCATCCTGGGGGACAAGATTAAGGACCCCAATGGAAATAAGTTAGACAGTCCTCGATGACGCACCGACTTTCTTGGGTTATCCTGGGTGGCTAACCCTCCGGGGTTAAAAATCCGAACGAAATCTTATCTTATCTTATCTTATGTGAGTGAATTTAAGGCCAGCAAAGGTTGGTTTGAGAGATTTAAGAATCGCAGTGGCATACATAGTGTGATAAAGCATGGTGAGGCTGCCAGTTCGGACCAAAAAGTGGCTGAAAAATATGTGCAGGAATTCAAGGAGTACATAGAGGCTGAAGGATTGAAACCCCAACAAGTGTTTAATTGTGACAAAACAGGCCTGTTTTGGAAGAAAATGCCAAACAGGACCTACATTACTCAGGAGGAAAAGGCACTCCCAGGACATAAGCCTATGAAAGACAAGCTTACTCTTTTGTTGTGTGGTAATGCTAGTGGTGACTGCAAAGTGAAGCCTTTATTGGTGTATCACTGTCAAACGCCCAGTGTTTTCAGGCAAAACAATGTCCTCAAGGCCAATTCGTGTGTCATGTGGAGGGCAAACAGTAAGGCATGGGTCACTAGGGACTTTTTCTATGACTGGTTTCACCATGTGTTTGCCCCCACTGTGAAAAATTACCTCCTGGAAAATAAATTGGACCTTAAGTGCCTCCTGGTATTAGATAATGCTCCTGGTCATCCTTCAGACTTGGCAGAGCGAATTTCTGGGGCATGAGCTTCATCAAAGTCAAGTTTTTGCCTCCTAATACCACTCCTCTCCTGCAGCCCATGGACCAACAGGCCATTTCAAACTTCGACTGACCCTAAGAGAGTTTTGGAAAGATCACTTTAGTATCCTGAGTTGTGTAAACCTTACAGGTAAGGCTTGGGAGGGAGTGACTAAGAGGACCATGAACTCTGCTTGGAGGAATTGGGCCACAATGTGTACAAGAGAGGGAATTTCAAGGGTTTGGAGCTAACCCTGAGAAGCCTATGCCAGTTGTGGAATCTATTGTGGCATTGGGGAAGTCCTTGGAGTTGGAGGTTAGTGAGGAGGATGTGGAAGAGTTGGTGGAGGAGGACAATGAAGAACTAACCACTGATGAGCTGCAAGAGCATCTGCAACAGCAAGAGGCCACACGTGAGGAAACTGCTCAGAGGAGGGAAGAGAGAAATCGAAGAAGCTGCCTACTTTCATCCTTTATGGATGAAAATCACCCTGACACAGCTATTGCAAGCCGTGTTGGCAACATGTACAATGACAATGTTGTGGCCCATTTTAGGAAAATCTTAAAGGAACGCGAGGTACAGAGCTCTATGGACAGATTTGTTGTGCGACAGAGGTCCAGTGGCTCTCAAGCTGATCCTAGTGGCATTAAAAGAAGGGAAGTAACCCCGGAAAAGGACTTGCTACCTCAAGTCCTCATGGAAGGGGATTTCCCTTCCAAACAATAACAACTTCCACCATCTCCTCTCCTCCCATCCCATCAATCATCACCAGATCTTCAATAAAGGTAAGTGTCATGCATTCTTTATTTAGTACAGTAGTAACTGTGCATGTCTTCTTTTTGTGTGTAGGAAAATGTATTTTTCATGTGGTAAATTTTTTTTTTTCATACTTTGGGGTGTCAGGAACGGATTAATTTGATTTCCATTATTTCTTATGGGGAAAATTAATTCAGCTAACAATAATTTTGTCTAACAATGAGCGCTCAGGAATGGATTAATGTCGTTAGCCGAGAGTCCACTGTACTTATATGTATCTGTACCTAAGTAAACTTGCACACTGTGCTGGTATGCAGGTACACGCTAAAATCACTAAGAGTGTCTTAATAATGATAATAATAATAATAATAATAATAATAATAATAATAATAATAATAATAATAATAATAACACAATAATAATCACTCTGAGGAGCATTAAATATAGTATAAAACGTTAATATAGACATTTTCATTAATCAATCTATGATATTTTCTTCAAAATTATATTATGTAGCACATAAACATGCTATGTAGGTAGGTGTAGGTATGTAGCCCAGGCAGACAACATACCTACATCATTATTATAACTAAAACCATACGTGTCTGGCTGGTTCGTTTACAAAACTCGCAAACCTATTACTCGCTCATGTACTCATTCTCATTCTCTCTCTCTCTCTCTCTCATTCTCTCTCTCTCTCATTCTCATTCTCTCTCTCTCATTCTCATTCTGTCTCTCATTCTCATTCTCTCTCTCTCATTCTCATTCTCAATCTCTCATTCTCATTCTCAATCTCTCTCTCTCATTCTCATTCTCTCTCATTCTCATTCTCTCTCTCTCTCTTTCATTCTCTCATTCTCTCTCTCTCTCTCTCTCTCTCTCATTCTCATTCTCTCTCTCTCTCATTTAACCTTGTTTACTCACCTCACACCCTACACTGAGACTAGAAATATTTTAAAGTAATGAGTGTACTGTATATGCATTTTATCGCTCTATGGCACTTTAAATGCCTAGTATATAATATGGGTGGAGTGGCCAGATGGGGTTACGATACCTACCACACTTCAATACCTACCTACCCTACTCTTCACCTTGCACCCTATGTTACAACCATTAAGACTAAAAATATTTTAAGGTAAGTAATGAGTGCACACTAAATGCATTTTATCGCTCTAGGGATCTTTAAATGTCGAAATATATTATGTGTGGGTGGGGTTGGGTAGCTTGGCCTAGCTGGCTGCCCTACCAACCACACCTTGCTTCTTACAATAAACACTACTCACTTCTCACCCTACATTAAGACTACAAATATTTTGAGGTAAGTAATGAGTGTAATGTGTGTGCATTTTACTTTTTATTGTTTTTTAACGCCTTGTTCTATTGCTAACTTAATATAAGTTAGTGTAAACTTATTATCTGACATTTATAAGAGGAAAAAATGGCGTTCTGCTTTCCAGCAATGTCTGCTTTCCAGCAGTAGCCTGGAACCTAACTTGCCATATAAGTGGGGCCCTACTGTAATTGAAATTAGTATAATTGAGAGGAATTGATTAACAGGTTACAGTATTATATTTTGGCACATTTTACATAATGAAATTGAAACCATTTTAATTTTGAAATACAGTGGACCCCTGGTTATCGGCCGGTTCAGTTATCGGCCAACTCGGTTATCGGCCAGTTTTTCGGCGCCCGGTTATCGGCCGTTAATTTGGTTATCGGCCATTTGGGAGGCGTCCATCCGCCGGCTGGGGCCACTTGCGAGTCAGTTTGGCTTTGTCTCTGGGCGAGTGAGGAAGCTTCTGCTCATTCATTCAAACATTTTGCTATAATCCATTATTTTTTGTGGGTATTGATTGAGTACAACTGCAAAATAAGCAACCATGGGCCCAAAGAAACACGTTACATAATAGTATATGAAAACATGCAATGTTTGTTTACCTGGAGAGAGTTCCGGGGGTCAATGCCCCTGCATATTTAATAATTATCACTAGTACATTAAATGTCTTATTTTACGTTAATATAGACATTTTCATTAATCCATCTATGATATTTTCTTCAAAATTATGTAAGAAACACGTTACATAGCATATAAACATGCAATGTTTATTATATGCGATGTATATTTAATAATCACTCTTTGGCAAATTAAACGTCTTATTTTATGTTAATATAGACATTTTCATTAATGCATCAATGATATTTTCTTCAAAATTATACAAGAAACACGTTACATATCATGTAGCATATAAAAATAGCATATAAACATGCAATGTTTATATGTTATCGAGTGGAGAGTGGGATGGAGAGTAAACATTACGTTTTCTCTGATGCAGCGTTAGAGAATACCGTGTATCTGGCGACTGGTGCAGTAACTCCCCTTCATATGTGTTTGTTTACAATTCTTGGCATGAATTATTCATTACTTCTCCCTTTGTTTATGATGGCATCTAAAGGTAGTTGTTAGAAATGATTAAACTCAGTGAACATGGTAATACTATGGCTGTGTATTGTAATATAGCTGTGTAGTGTAACCCGGGGAGGTGGGGGGGCTACATATGTGTACTGTACCTACATCTACTGCTACCTACACTGACTTCCTACAAATAAATACTACTCACCTCTTGCCCTACATTAAGACTACAAATATGTATTTTAAGGTTAGTAATGAATGTACTGTAGCAGTAAATGACAGATTAAAGAGGTGTGTGCAATGTGGACTAGGGTGCAAGCTTTTGTAGAGAAACACCACCCTGACCAAACTGAAGCCATATCTGCAACATGTTCAGTGACAAAACCCTGTCCCACTTCAGGGAAATCTTAACCCTTTGAGGGTTTTCGTCGTACTAGTACGTCACGTCAACTGGTGAGTCTAATATTCTTTCACAAGTGCACCAATAATATTTATACCATTTTTTACACTAATGCAGTAGTCTGCATAACAGTAAATCTTATATTTTTTGTGAAAATAAAAATTCAAAGTGGAAAGCAAAAGAATATAAGAGGGGCCTTGAGACGTGACTAATGACTAGAGGAAATGTCATTTTAGTGCCAGGAATGTCTTTCTTGTTTATTCTGGACCCTATTCGGAAATTGGCATCTTTTGAAATTTGTGTGAAATTGGCAAAATTGCTAAATTCTGACCACTGTACTGGATAGTTGAATTTCATAAATGAGTGGTTTCTTGCACCCATTCGATAGAAAAAATGGAGTTCTAGCGAAATATTCATGTTTTTTGTCGACTAGTACAGTGAAATTGGCCGAAAATGGGGCTCAAAGTGGGCAAAATCGCCGATGCGTAAACATCGCCGAGACCGCTAACTTTGCGAGAGCATAATTCCGTAAGTTTTCTATCAAATTTCAAACTTTTGGTGTCTTTATGATCGGGAAAAGATTCTCTATCTTTTCATAAGAGAAAATAATTTTTTTTTTTTTTAAATTTGGCCGACCCTGAGAACGAGTTTCGGAGAGGGCCTGTCGACCCTCAAAGGGTTAAGAGAGATGCCAGAAACAGACCTCTATGGACAGATTTGTTGTGAGACAGGGGTCCAGTGACTCTCAAGCTGGTCATTGTAGTATTAAAAGACAAAGAAGGGAAGTAACCCCAGAGAAGGCTTTGCTACCTAGTCTTTATGGAGGGAGATTTCCCTTCCAAACACTAACTCCTCCCTCTTTCCTCTTCCCTATCTTCCAGAAGCCAGCATTAGCCTTCAATAAAGGTATGTAAAACTTACATAATTGTTAAAAAAATTATTTTTTTGTGAATATTTTTGTCTGGAACGGATAAATTGTACTTCCATTAATTCTTATGGGAAATATTAATTTGGTTTTTGGCCATTTCGGTTATCAGCCGACCTTCTGGAACGGATTACGGCCGATAACCGAGGGTCCATTATAATCTTAAAAATATTTAGGAATTTTTGAGTTGTTGTGCGGTTAATTTTGGGAGACGAGGTGATTTCTAAGCAAAGTCTTGAATTGGTGTGCAGGCAGGGGCCCTTTTGTATGTTCAGGCAATGAATTCCAGATCTTAGGGCCCTTTATGTGCATAGCATTTTTGTATAGGGAGAGATGGACATGAGGGATATCAAAGAGTGTTTTGTGTCTTGTGTTATGCAAGTGCATTCTGTTGTAGTTCTCAAGAAGGAGTTTGAGAATAATGCTCTGTGTATGTAGTAGGCACAATAATATGAGTGAGAGTTTTGTATGTTAAGCAGGTTCAAGCTCTTAACTCTTTCAGGGTCCAAGGCCAAAATCTGAAGTGGTGCTCCAGTGTCCAAGAAATTTTGAAAAAAAAAAAAAAATTATTTTTTCTTATCTCTTACAAAATTAAAGAGCATATTTTTGTGAAGGTAATAAGACAAAAAAAAAATCTGATCAGTACTTACCGAGATACAGCGCCAAGAAGTTTGTCAAAAATGATGTGGTGGCGGCAACATCGACGAATTCCACATACGCGCATTACATTATTTTGTGGTTTTAGTTGTTTTTTCTTTTCTTTTCCAATTTTTTTCTATTCCTACTAACATTTGGGGCCTGAGAGACCAATACTGTATATAATGTATATATATAAACTCACTGTATTGAACACAATAACCGCACTAAAGTTATTATCATATTATTGTTTACCACTGTTGTTTATTACAATAAACATGCACAAATATTGTATAATACTAATGTTCTATCATATATTTACATATTTACAATCACTGGACATGGTTTTAAAACTGCTGGAGCTTGTGGAACTCCTTGAAACAAGGCACCATGCACAGAGGCACCTTACATTCCTCACACATAAACCGAGTGTCTTTGCGTCTTTGTTGCCGTCGTTTTGTTTGTGCACAGACAATGCATCTCTTTTGAGCAAATTTCTTCTGAGTTGAAGGAAGCTGTATTATGAAATGATCACCTTCTCTCCTCAAACCCTTGGGTATATCCTGAGGAATTCGAGGACCTTGTTGTATAGCAGGTGTTGTTACCTGGTACTTCATTATGAGTTGTCTGACAACAGACAAACAAAATTCACCATACGGTGGTCTGTTGCCAGTCTTTATTTGGTACATATTATATGCATTGAGCATTGAAATGTCCATGAGATGGAAGAAAAGTTTCATGTACCACTTGTAACTCTTACGAACACAGTCAACAAAACCAATCTGCATGTCACACTTATCAACCAAGCACATGTTTTGTGTATAATCAATCACTGACACTGGTTTTCGAATACATTCATTAGTCACTCGATCAACTTTGCCACTGTCTTGCATTTCATTACGGTGAATGGTTGTCAACAATGTGACATCTCGTTTGTCATGCCACCGTAATGCCATGATGTCATTGGCAGTAAACACCTGCACGTCATCACCACGAGCACCTGCGTTGAGCCTGGGCATATGTTTACGATTAGAACGCACTGTGCCACACACATCTGTCTTGTTCACTCGCATGAAATCACTGAGTAATGGGCTTGTGTACCAGTTATCGGTACATAATGTATGCCCCTTACCAAGATAAGGTGCCATCATGTTTCTCACTACGTCACCTGAGATACCCAATAACATCTTGGTATCTTTCAATGTTTTACTACCCGTGTATACAACAATATCCAACACCAGGCCACTGTCACAATCACAGAGTAGAAACAGTTTTATACCAAAGCATTTCCTCTTGCTCGGTATATACTGCTTGAATGACAGTCTACCTTTGAACAAAATCAAAGACTCGTCAATTACAAGATTCTTGAATGGATAAAAGTATATGCTGAACTTTTGTTTGAGATACATGAAAACATTTCTAATCTTGTATAACCTGTCACTTCTGTCAGGCCTGGTTTTGTCAGAGAAGTGCAACATACGTAAGAGTAAGATAAACCTGTTCACTGGTATGATTTCACTGAAGACCGGGGTAGAAATTAGCCGATCTGTGGACCAGTATGCTTTTATATTATGCGTATAGACGTGAGGCATAAGCATTATTGTTGCAAAAAGCAAATACATTTCTGCAACAGTCGTCTCTTTCCACCTGTGTAGTCTTGACTGTGGTGATAAGATTGTATTTGCCATGGTGTACTCAAAATACTTATTACTTTCCCTGACAATAATTTCCATCAATGGCTGGTCAAAGAATAATTCAAAGAATTCCAGTTCATTGGCCGTGGTTCCAAGGGGACAAGTAGGTAGAATTCCACTTTGAGAATCATCAAAGTGGTGAGGCTTGGGAACAAAATTGGGATTTTGCTGCCAATCCCACATACGGTTTGCTGGTGGATACTGGACATCATAGGCTGGTTGTGCGGGTGGTTGTGGTTGTGGTGGGCTGGTGGCTGGCGCTCCGCTTTGTCCTTGAACTGACGAGTCAGCAGCGTGGGTCCCAGCATGGCCTGGTGAGTCACGCATGGCGGTGCCACTACCATCACCACTAACACCATCCACTGATGCCTGTGGTCTATCCATGCCAAGTGTAGCCACATCACCCTCACTATCACTACCTAAAACTGGTGTTGGGCCACGGGATGTACTCCGGGATGTACTCCGTCCCCTGGGCACAGCATAGGGTACACTACCCGAGCGCATGCGGCGGCGAACATACCGATGCTTCACTGATGAATATGATTCCTCACTATCACTACTCGATTGATCGTCGAGCGCAATAAAATCACAGTCCACGTCACTATCATCATCATTACTGAAGTCAGAGGCCTGGCCACGCGAAAATATTAGTTTTCTCTTGCGATGAGGAACAACCGACCGTGAGTCAAGAGTGCCCACACCAGAGGTAGAAGGTTGAGGATCGTCAGGGTTTTCTGCACTATTATCGATATCCTGGTCATTCTTTTCGGTCACTAACTGATCAAAGCCGTAGAATTCGTCTTCATTTCCACTTCCATCAGTGTCAGAACTATCAGACAGGAAGAGGAGAGTCCCAATTTTCCGGGGAGTGAGAGCTGACTTGCGACGAGGCATGGTGAAGAAGGGTAACTGAGCCGGCGTTCCCACAATGCTATGCGGGCGCCTAGATTTTTTGTTTATGGCGCACACCCACCACGCAGACCCGTTCTCTCACATGTAGGCCTATGAGCATTTTCGCGCTAAATTTGACGGCGCTAGAATTTTGGCGTAGATCTACGGTTTGGACACTCAACGTAAAGCCGTTGATCTACGGGACGGACCCTGAAAGGGTTAAATAGCAGTGGAGTGTGTTACCTGGTGCAGGAGTTGGTAATCAATCTCACAGCAGCTTTTTGTTGGATTATTAAAGGTTTAAGGTGATTTGCTGTGGTTGAACCCCCATGCACAAATACCATAGGTGAGGTAAGGGTAGATGAGAGAGTGGTAAAGAGCAAGAAGTGCCATTTGGGGTACTAGTGCCGTATCTTAGAAAGGATGCTTACTGTTGGAAATATGCTGTATGTGGGTCTGAAATTTAAGACAGCAGTCAATGTGAGGCCCTAGAAATTTGCCATCAGTGTGTCTTGAAATGGGGGAACCATTTATCAATATGTTTAGCTGAATATTTGCAGCTCTGTTTCCAGACAGTATGAAGTAGGTTTTGTCAGTATTGAGAGCAAGTTTGTTGGTCATCATCCAAGTGGATATTTTTAGTAGCTCATCATTTACAGTGATTCTAAGCACAGTTTGGTTTGGGTGAGAGAAGATATAAGTAACGTCATCTGCAAAAAGAACAGGTGTAAGTAGTTTAGAAGTGCTGGGGAGGTCACTGATGTCAATGAGAAAGAGTAGTGGTCCAAGGACTCCAACAAGAACAAGTTGTGTGGTGGAGGCAACGCTATTTATGTATACATACTGGTGTCTATTGCTAAGATATGATTTTAGGTAATCAAGTGAGTGTCCTTTGACCCTGTAATATTCAAGTTTTAGGTGCAAAAGATCGTGGTCGACTGTATTAAATGCTTTCCGTAGGTCTATGAAGAGACCCAGTGGAATTTCCTTTTTTTCAAGTGCTGTATACAGAAATTCAAGCATATGTATAATTGCATCACTGGTACTTTTGCTTGGTCTAAATCCAAACTGGCAGGGGTTAAGTATGTTGTGGGATACTAAGTAGGAGTAAACTTGCTTTTGAATTATTTTTTTTGAAGATTTTAGATAGAAAGTGTAGGTTTGATATACAGTGGAACCTCAAATTTCGAACGTATCGCTTATCGAATTCTTCGAAAATTGACTGCTTTTTTCGAACCAACTTTGCCCCTATTATCGAACTCGCCCCTATTTTTGAACCGCCGGGTACCGGACCTGTCTGCCAGCCTGCTCTGTTCGCGTCGGCGCCATAAGCCAGTCTGGCTTTGTTGATGCTTAAGTGAACACTAACCTGAGCTCTCATTCAAACATTTTATGATTAATTCATTGTGTTTAGTGCTTGTGGGGCTATGAAATAAGCTACCATGGAAACCATACCCCGGCCGGGATTGAACCCGCGGTCAGAGAGTCTCAAAACTCCAGCCCGTCGTGTTAGCCACTAGACCAGCTAGCCACAATAAGATTCATCCAACTAGGTATATTTCTACACCATAGGAAGGTTAGCACAGGCACCACTGTGACCACAAATGCAAGTTTTTACAGACGAATCTCCAGCTAGCGTAGCCATGACGAACTCTAGCTCAAGTCCCTTCACTGCCGTCAACATGACTCACGAAATCGTAATGACATGATTGCAAACAAACCATACCCCGGCCGGGATTGAACCCGCGGTCAGAGAGTCTCAAAACTCCAGCCCGTCATGTTGACGGCAGTGAAGGGACTTGAGCTAGAGTTCGTCACGGCCACGCTAGCTGGAGATTCGTCTGTAAAAACTTGCATTTGTGGTCACAGTGGTGCCTGTGCTAACCTTCCTATGGTGCAGAAATATACCTAGTTGGACAAATCTTATTGTGGCTACCTGGTCTAGTGGCTAACGTGACGGGCTGGAGTTTTGAGACTCTCTGACCGCGGGTTCAATCCCGGCCGGGGTATGGTTTGTTTGCAATCGTGTCATTACGATTTCATGAGTCAAGCTACCATGGGCCCAAAGAAACATGCTGGTGGTACCCCTGTGGTAAAGAAAGGGAGAAACACCATAGATGTGAAGAAGGAAACAATACAGAGGCTCCAGAAACAGAGGACTGTGGGCAGTTATTTTGTGAGACAGGGGTCCAGTTACTCAAGCTGGTCCTAGTGGCATTAAAAGACAGAGAAGGGAAGTAACCCCAGAGAGGGCTTTGATACCTAAAGTCCTTATGGGTAGGCTCCAGGATGTACATGTTTATAGAGGGGCAACTGATATATTGGATCATTACTTAGTTGTAGCTACAGTTAGAGTAAGAGGTAGATGGGAAAAGAGGAAGGTGGCAACAACAAGTAAGAGGGAGGTGAAAGTGTATAAACTAAGGGAGGAGGAAGTTCGGGGAAGATATAAGTGACTGTTGGCAGAAAGGTGGGCTAGTGCAAAGATGAGTAGTGGGGGGGTTGAAGAGGGTTGGAATAGTTTTAAAAATGCAGTATTAGAATGTGGGGGCAGAAGTTTGTGGTTATAGGAGGGTGGGGGCAGGTGGAAAGAGGAGTGATTGGTGGAATGATGAAGTAAAGGGTGTGATAAAAGAGAAAAAGTTAGCTTATGAGAGGTTTTTACAAAGCAGAAGTGTTATAAGAAGAGCAGAATATATGGAGAGTAAAAGAAAGGTGAAGAGAGTGGTGAGAGAGTGCAAAAGGAGAGCAGACGATAGAGTGGGAGAGGCACTGTCAAGAAATTTTAATGAAAATAAGAAAAAATTTTGGAGTGAGTTAAACAAGTTAAGAAAGCCTAGGGAAAGTATGGATTTGTCAGTTAAAAACAGAGTAGGGGAGTTAGTAGATGGGGAGAGGGAGGTATTAGGTAGATGGCGAGAATATTTTGAGGAACTTTTAAATGTTGAGGAAGAAAGGGAGGCGGTAATTTCATGCACTGGTCAGGGAGGTATATCATCTTTTAGGAGTGAAGAAGAGCAGAATGTAAGTGTGGGGGAGGTACGCGAGGCATTACGTAGAATGAAAGGGGGTAAAGCAGCTGGAACTGATGGGATCATGACAGAAATGTTAAAAGCAGGGAGGGGATATAGTGTTGGAGTGGTTGGTACTTTTGTTTAATAAATGTATGAAAGAGGGGAAGGTACCTAGGGATTGGCAGAGAGCATGTATAGTCCCTTTATATAAGGGAAAGGGGACAAAAGAGATTGTAAAAATTATAGAGGAATAAGTTTATTGAGTATACCAGGAAAAGTGTACGGTAGGGTTATAATTGAAAGAATTAGAGGTAAGACAGAATGTAGGATTGCGGATGAGCAAGGAGGTTTCAGAGTGGGTAGGGGATGTGTAGATCAAGTGTTTACATTGAAGCATATATGTGAACAGTATTTAGATAAAGGTAGGGAAGTTTTTATTGCATTTATGGATTTAGAAAAGGCATATGATAGAGTGCATAGGGGAGCAATGTGGCAGATGTTGCAAGTATATGGAATAGGTGGTAAGTTACTAAATGTTGTAAAGAGTTTTTATGAGGATAGCGAGGCTCAGGTCAGGGTGTGTAGAAGAGAGGAAGACTACTTCCCGGTAAAAGTAGGTCTTAGACAGGGATGTGTAATGTCACCATGGTTGTTTAATATATTTAGAGATGGGGTTGTAAAAGAAGTAAATGCTAGGGTGTTCGGGAGAGGGGTGGGATTAAATTATGGGGAATCAAATTCAAAATGGGAATTAACACAGTTACTTTTTGCTGATGATACTGTGCTTATGGGAGATTCTAAAGAAAAATTGCAAAGGTTAGTGGATGAGTTTGGGAATGTGTGTAAAGGTAGAAAGTTGAAAGTGAACATAGAAAAGAGTAAGGTGATGAGGGTATCAAATGATTTAGATAAAGAAAAATTGGATATCAAATTGGGGAGGAGGAGTATGGAAGAAGTGAATGTTTTCAGATACTTGGGAGTTGACGTGTTGGCGGATGGATTTATGAAGGATGAGGTTAATCATAGAATTGATGAGGGAAAAAAGGTGAGTGGTGCATTGAGGTATATGTGGAGTCAAAAAACGTTATCTATGGAGGCAAAAAAAGGGAATGTATGAAAGTATAGTAGTACCAACACTCTTATATGGGTGTGAAGCTTGGGTGGTAAATGCAGCAGCGAGGAGGCGGTTGGAGGCAGTGGAGATGTCCTGTCTAAGGGCAATGTGTGGTGTAAATATTATGCAGAAAATTCGGATGTGGAAATTAGGAAAACGTGTGGAGTTAATAAAAGTATTAGTCAGAGGGCAGAAGAGGGGTTGTTGAGGTGGTTTGGTCATTTAGAGAGAATGGATCAAAGTAGAATGACATGGAAAGCACATAAATCTATAGGGGAAGGAAGGCGAGGTAGGGGTCGTCCTCGAAAGGGTTGGAGAGAGGGGGTAAAGGAGGTTTTGTGGGCAAGGGGCTTGGACTTCCAGCAAGCGTGCATGAGCGTGTTAGATAGGAATGAATGGAGACGAATGGTACTTGGGACCTGACGATCTGTTGGAGTGTGAGCAGGGTAATATTTAGTGAAGGGATTCAGGGAAACCGGTTATTTTCATATAGTCGGACTTGAGTCCTGGAAATGGGAAGTACAATGCCTGCACTTTAAAGGAGGGGTTTGGGATATTGGCAGTTTGGAGGGATATGTTGTGTATCTTTATACGTATATGCTTCTAAACTGTTGTATTCTGAGCACCTCTGCAAAAACAGTGATTATGTGTGAGTGTGGTGAAAGTGTTGAATGATGATGAAAGCATTTTCTTTTTGGGGATTTTCTTTCTTTTTTGGGTCACCCTGCCTCGGTGGGAGACGGCCGACTTGTTGAAAAAAAAAAAAAATTGTTGTGTGTATGTAAAACTATAATTAATCTCTATAAAATGTTTTTTTTTTTTTTTTGTGAATATTTTTGGATTTCTGGAATGGATTAATTGCATTTCCATTATTTCTTACGGGAAATATTGCTTCGCTTTTCAAACTTTTCGAATTTAGAACTAGCTCCTGGAATGGATTAAGTTCGAAATTTGAGGTTCCACTGTAGGTCTATTCAAATTCAAATTTTATTCTCTATAAGGATTACAATGCTGAGTTTACAGAATTTGGTTATTGTGTGGTTTACATGTAGTAAAATAATAATTACAGAGTGTACCACTAGAACACCTAGCATGGCTAGGCATTTCGGGCAGACTTATATTAAATCTTATGTTTAAAATATTACAAAATTATGAGGTAAGTTGGTATTATGGCTAAGTGACTAAATACTAGTTGTGAGTTTAGCAATGTGAATGCTATAGTTGTTTAAATCAGTAAGAACACCTCCTTTGTGGATTGGAGTAACCCTTGCTGTCTTGAGTTAAGGATGGGAAGGTTGAAGATTCAATGGACTTGTTAAAAAGTGTTGCAATACTGGGTGACAACAAACGAGAAGCTTTTTTATACATACGTGATAGTAAGCTATTTGGGTCTCCTGCCTTGTTTTCTAGTGTTTTGATGATGAGTGAGATTTCAGTAGGGTTTTTTGGTGCTAGGAATAGAGGACTTGAGTAGTTACCAGTGAGGTAGTTTTTTGGTTGTGTGTTTGGGTTTGGGATTTTGCTTGCTAGTGTTGTTCCTACAGTCAAGAAAAAGACGTTTAGTTTGTAGGCAGTATCTCTCAGCTATATGAGAGGTTCATTTGGTTTTGTTAAGTTAATCACTTTGTTTCAAGGCAGTTTCCTAGATCCTAGACTTTCAGAGGGGGTTTTCCAGGTCTTTTTCATATCCCTTTTTATGTCATAAAGTTTGTTTTCGTAATACAGTTTTTTCCCCTTCTTATTATATTCGTAAGTGTTGATGAGTAACGTTTCGTCTGTTCCTTGGTTATCTGACCCATTCTGTACTGTTTTTCATATACATGTTTTTTGTCAATGGAACTGAGAATGCTATTTGTAAGCCAGGGGTTGTTTAGTCTCTTGGCTGTACAGTGCACCCCCGCTTAACGATCACCTCCCAATGCGACCAATTATGTAAGTGTATTTATGTAAGTGCATTTGTACGTGTATGTTTGGGGGTCTGAAATGGACTAATCTACTTCACAATATTCCTTATGGGAACAAATTCGGTCAGTACTGGCACCTGAACATACTTCTGGAATGAAAAAATATCGTTAACCGGGGGTCCACTGTAATTTGTTTTTATTAGACAATGTCTGTCATTCAAAGTTTATTCTCTATAAGGATTACAATGCTGAGTTTACAGAATTTGGTTATTGTATTGTTTACATGTAGTAAAATAATAATTACAGAGTGTACCACTAGAACACCTAGCATGGCTAGGCATTTCGGGCAGACTTAAATTAAATCTTAAGTTTAAAATATTACAAAATTATGAGGTAAGTTGGTATTATGGCTAAGTGACTAAATACTAGTTTGTGAGTTTAGCAATGTGAATGCTTTTGTTTTGGCACTATACATAGTTTCAGTATTGGAGTATCACAGGCCAACTTATGACTGGTTAAGATTCATTATTTTGAGATTGAGATTGATATTTCTGTTTATGGTCAAATGGGTGAGTGAGTGTAAGTGTTTACCACCAGGTGGTATTCGTGTAATTAGTTGACAGGGTGTATCAGGGAGATAAGATGTTTTCTGATGGTAGTTTTGAAGGTGATGAATGTGTCTGCAGTTTTAGAATTTTCAGGTAGGGTGTTCCAGATTTTAGGGCCTTTGACATACATTGAATTTTTGTAAAGGTTTAGTCGGACACGGGGAATATCATAGAGATGTTTGTGTCTGGTATTGTGCCTGTGGGTTCTGTCGCAACTATCAAGAAAGCGTTTTAGGTCAAGGTTAATATTGGAATTTAAGGTCCTGTAGATGTAGATTGCACAGTAGTAAGTGTGGATGTACTGAACAGGGAGTAAGTTTAGATCTATGAAGAGTGGGGAGGGGGGGGTGTTGCCAGGGATGGGATTTAGTGATTGTTCTTACTGTGGCTTTTTGTTGGGTTATTATTGGCTTTAGGTGTGTTGCTGCAGTTGAACCCCAAGCACATATAGCATAGGTGAGGTATGGATATATAAGTGAATGGTATAGTGTGAGAAGGGCAGTTTGCGGCACGTAGTATCGTATCTTGGAGAGGATCCCAACCGTTTTGGATACTTTTTTGGTTATGTGTTGGATATGGGTGCTGAAGTTCATGTTGTTGTCGAGGTATAGGCCTAGGAATTTGGGTTTTTTGTAGAAAATTTTTGACACATTCATCAATAACGAGGCTGGCTGCAAGCTCACTCTGCCAATGTGTAAACTTGCGTGAACCTCTGTGGAAGTTTACACAAGTTTGTTATGAGAAAGGTGGGATAGTGGTCTGTGGAGTTATCTGTGATAATGCCTGCTCTTAGTGGGGATACAGTGTTGGTCCAGATATGGTCAAGTAGTGAGGCACATGTCTCTGATTCTTGCTGGTTAGGTTATAGATGGTAGGAGTAAGCAGTTGCTCATAGTGATAGTGAATTCAGTTACTTGTGGGTTGTGTTCATGGATGAGGTTAATGTTGAAGTCACCTGTAAGTATCAGGTGGTGTTTATTCATCTCTGAGTCAGTTATCATGTTTCTTAGGTTTTCAATAAATGTGGAAATATTTGTGTGAGGTACTCTGTAGATAGCTCCAACTGTTATAGGTTGTTTTAGGTTCACCTGACTCCATCCTACAAATACTCATTTACTTTTCATCCAGGTAGATCTGTTTGACTTGATAAAGCCCACTGCGTGGGGGAAACATTGTCAATAAAGGATCACATAATACTGCTCATGTGTTTATTTTTCCAAAATCATCTTTATTTCAGTAGTATGTCTTCCATTCTATCAAATGAAACCAAGAAACAGCCAATAAGGCTATAAAAACCATACATGAAAACACTATTTTAAACCATATACATTGTCAATTTTGCTTTCCCATCATGCACTGCATGTGGCAGGATGTTTTTTATATTGTGCACACTCACCACACAGACCCATTCTCTATTATATAAGAAAACAATTGCTCCTCATAGCTTATCTGAGTGAGCTGAGCTGATGACACATAACTACATGAGGGACCTTGGCATCAATGATGTAGTTCTAGGTGATGGCCACTGAAAGGGTTAAGGACTTACTTGACTGGTCAAATTTATAATTTAGGTGCCAAAATAATATAAAAAACTCACCTCTTTAGGCTTAGCAGTGTGATGAGCAAGAACCATTAGATTAATAAGGGTATCTGGATTATTAGGATCTTTATCTAAGGCTTCCTGTAAAGCTCCTTCTGCCTCTTCATATTTACCCTGCCCAAGGAAACACACTGCCTGGCCATTGAGAAGAATGGCCGTGCTACTATTTTTGTCCATCATCTCCTGGAAGATGTAGTAGGCATCCTGGAGCTTTTCTCCACCCTGTGGCAACAAAATTCAAACAACTATGTAATGTTAGGTATACAAAACACAGGTAAATAACTGTACTTGCTCTTCAATAATAACAATATGATTATCTAAATAACTCTATTGACATTTTTTACACGAGCCTTAAAGTTTATGCATCTTAAAGGATGGATTCTAGAAAGTCAATTTTAGACAACAAAACTTACAATTTTTTTTTTTTTTTTTATTAACACTTTGGCCGATTTCCACCAAGGCAGGGTGGCCCAAAAAGGAAAAATTTTCATCATCGTTCACTCCATCACTGTCTTGCCAGAGGGGTGCTTTACACTACAGTTATAAAACTGCAACATTAACACCCCTCCTTCAGAATGTAGACACTGTACTTCCCATCTTCAGGGCTCAAGTCCGGCCTGCCGGTTTCCCTGAATCCCTTCATAAATGTTACTTTGCCCACACTCCAACAGCATGTCAAGTATTAAAAACCACTTGTCTCCATTCACTCCTATCAAATACGCTCATGCACGCTTGCTGTAAGTCCAAGCTCCTCACATACAAAACCTCCTTTACCCCCTCCCTCCAACCCTTCCTAGGCCAACCCCTACCCTGCCTTCCCTCCACTACAGATTTATACACTCTTGAAGTCATTCTGTTTTGTTCCATTCTCTCTACATGTCCGAACCACCTCAACAACCCCTCCTCAGCCCTCTGGATAACAGTTTTGGTAATCCCACACCTTCTCCTAATTTCCGAACTATGAATTCTCTGCATTAAATTCACACCACACATTGCCCTCAGACATGACATCTCCACTGCCTCCAGCCTTCTCCTCGTTGCAACATTCATCACCCATTCTTCACACCCATACAAGTGTTGGTACAACTCTACTCTCATACATTCCCCTCTTTGCTTCCACAGATAAAGTTCTTTGTCTCTACAGACTCCTAATTGCACCACTCACCCTTTTCCCCTCATCAATTCTGTGATTCACCTCATCCTTCATAGACCCATCTGCTGACACATCCATTCCTAAATATCTGAATACATTCACCTCCTCCATACTCTCTCCCTCCAATCTGATATCCAGTCTTTGTCATCTAATCTTTTTGTTATCCTCATAACCTTACTCTTTCCTATATTCACTTTTAATTTCTTCTTTTACATACCCTACCAAATTCATCCACCAACCTCTGCAACTTCTCTTCAGAATCTCCCTAAAGCACCGTGTCATCAGCAAAGAGCAACTTTGACAACTCCCACTTTGTGTTTGATTCTTTATCTTATAGCTCCACACCTCTTGCCAAGATCCTAGCATTCACTTCTCTTACAACCCCATCTATAAATATATTGAACAACCACGGTGACATCACACATCCTTGTCTAAGGCCTACTTTTACTAGGAAATAATCTCCCTCTCTCCTATCCTCGTAAAAACTCTTCACTGCTTTCAGTAACCTACCTCCTATATCATACACCTGCAACATCTGCCACATTGTACCCCTATCCACCCTGTCATATGCCTTTTCTAAATCCAAAAATGCCACAAAAACCTCTTTAGCCTTATCTAAATACTGTTCACCTATATGTTTCACTGTAAACACTTTGTCTACACACCCCCTACCTTTCCTAAAGCCTCCTTGTTCATCTGCTATCCTACTCTCTGTCTTTCTCTTAATTCTTTCAATAATAACTACCATACACTTTACCAGGTATACTCAACAGACTTATTCCCCTATAATTTTTGCACTCTTTTATCCCCTTGCCTTTATACAAAGGAACTATGCATGCTCTCTGCCAATCCCTAGGTACCTTACCCTCTTCCATACATTTATTTATTTATTTATTTTATGTCTTTGCAAAGAGTACGTTGAGATTTTGTATTTACAATAGTGGGTTGCAATGCAAAGAGAGCCTCTATTATGCCTAGGCATTATGGGCCAACTTAACATTATTGGCTTATAGTCTACTTAACACTAAGGAGTATATCATAGTTGTACAGTAGGATAGTAATTATTTTTTAGTTGTACAGAAGAATATTAATTATAAATGAATCAAAATTTGTATAATACAAAAAATATTTATATTCAAAAATGCTTTTTGTGAAAACAATGATTCAATTATATTCCTGTCAACAATGGATAAAAGGTTCAATGTGATTGTTTCAGTTATGATGTGGAGTACATAGATGAATAAGTGTGTACCGAGTATTTAGCGTTTAGACTAGGGTGATTAAGTGGCTTTTGAGAAGAGTCTTAAATTGATTTTCAGACTGGGTTACTTTAATATCTTCTGGTAATGAATTCCATATTTTGGGGCCCTTTATGTGCATAGAGTTTTTACACAGTGTGATATGTACACGAGGTATATCAAAAAGAGATCTGTGTCTTGTGTTGTGGTCATGTGTCCTGTTTAGGTTGGTGAGGAGAAGTTTGAGTGGGAGGGTTTATATTTGCATGTATTGTTCTGTGTATGTAGTAGGCACATGAATAAGTATGGATGTTCTTAATGGTAAGCAGATTCAGACTTTTAAAAATTGGTGGAGTATGCTGGCAGGAGTGGGAATTTAAATAATAGCACCAACTACTCCAAAACTATATCCCCTCCTGCTTTTAACATTTCTATCTTTATACCATCAATCCCAGCTGCCTTACCCCCTTTCATTCTACTCACTGCCTCACAAACTTCCCCCACACTCACAACTGGCTCTTCCTCACTCCTACAAGATGTTATTCCTCCTTGCCCTATACACGAAATCACAGCTTCCCTACCTTCATCAACATTTAACAATTCCTCAAAATCTTCCCTCCATCTTCCCAATACCTCTAACTCTTCATTTAATAACTCCCCTCTCCTATTTTTAACTGTCAAATCCATTTGTTCCCTAGGCTTCCTCAACTTATTAATCTCATTCCAAAACTTTTTCTTATTTTCAACAAAATTTGTTGATAACATCTCACCCACTCTCTCATTTGCTCTCTTTTTACATTGCTTCACCACTCTCTTAACCTCTCTTTTTCTCTCCATATATTCTTCCCTCCTTGTATCACTTCTACTTTGTAAAAATCTCTCGTACGCTAACTTTTTCTCCCTTACTACCATCTTTACATCATCATTCCACCAATCGCTCTTCTTCCCTCCCGCACCCACTTTCCTGTAACCACAAACTTCTGCTGAACACTCTAACACTACATTCTTAAACCTACCCCATATATCTTCGACCTCATTGCCTATACAGTGGACCCCCGCCTTACGATATTAATCCATTCCTGAGAGCTCATCGTGAGCCGAAATTATCGTAAGGCGAATTAATTTTCCCCATAAGAAATAATGGAAATCAAATTAATTCGTGCAAGACACCCAAAAGTCTGAAAAAAAAAATTTTACCACATGAAATATTAATTTTAATACACACAAACTTAAGAAGACATGCACAATTAATACTCTACTAAGAACAGAATACATGACACTTACATTTATTGAAGATCTGGTGATGATTGATGGGATGGGAGGGGAGTGTGGAAGTTGTTATTGTTTAGAAAGGGAATCCCCTTCCATTAGGACTTGAGGTATCAAGTCCTTTTCCGGGGTTACTTCCCTTCTTCTTTTAATGCCACTAGGACCAGCTTGAGAGTCACTGGACCTCTGTCGCACAACAAATCTGTCCATAGAGCTCTGTACCTCCTGTTCCTTTAAGATTTGCCTAAAATGGGCCACAACATTGTCATTGTAATAGTCACCAGCACGGCTTGCCATAGCTGTGTTAGGATGCTTTTCATCCATAAAGGTTTGCAGTTCAGCCCACTTTGCACACACTTCCTTAATCTTTGAAGTAGGCACAATAGATTCCACAACTGGCATAAGCAACACACACACACATGAACAGGTAACACACACGCACACACACACAGAAAGACAGGTAATACACACACACACACACACTGAAAGACAGGTAACACACACACACACACAAACAGGCAACACACACACATGGACAGGTAACACATACTCGCACACACATAGACAGGCAACACACACATACACATGGACAGGTGACACACACATACACATGGACAGGTAACACTAACACACACACACACACACACACGCGCACAAGCACACACACGGACATGTAATATACATGCGATTCGTCCGGGACGTGACCCGACGAATCATGTGAGGCGAGTTTTTTAGCGTGAGGCGAGGCAAAATTTTTGCATTCAAATGTATCGTATGGCGGATTTAACGTAAAGCGATGCCATCGTAAGGCGGGGGTCCACTGTACTCTCACTAGCCCATTTACCCTCCAATAGTTCTTTATATCTTACCCTAACTGCCTCCTCTTTTAGTTTATACACCTTCACCTCTCTCTTACTTGCTGCTTCTATTTTCCTTGTATCCCATCTACCTTTTACTCTCACTGTAGCTACAACTAGAAAGTGATCTGATATATCTGTAGCCCCTCTATAAACATGTACATCCTGAAGTCTACTCAACAGTCTTTTATCTACCAATACATAGTCCAACAAACTACTGTCATTATGCCCTACATCATATATTGTATACTTATTTATCCTCTTTTTCTTAAAATACGTATTACTTATAACTAAACCCCTTTCTATACAAAGGTCAATCAAAGGGCTCCCATTACAAAGTAATGGAAATTAAAAAAAAAAAACAGCAATAACAGGCCACAAAAAAGAAAGACTACTTATATCAGTAGTGGTTTGGACATTTAAAGAAGATAAAGCACAATAGGATGACTTAGAGTGTGTATAAATCTGTAGTGGAGGGAAGGCACAGTAGGGGGTCACCCTAGGAAAGGTTGGAGGGACAAGGTAAAGGAGGTTTTGTGCGTGAGGGGCATGGACATTCACCAGGTATGAGCCAGCATGTTAAATAAGAATAGAGGCAAATGGTATTTGGGATGAAGACCTGCTGGAGTATAAGCAAGGTAACATTTGCAAAGGGATTCAGAGAAACCGGTTAGCTGGACATGAGTCCTATCAGTGGGAAGTACAGTGCCTGTACTCTGAAGAAGGGGTGGGGATAACTGAAGTTTGGAGGGGCATCTGAACTGTAATATTGGTGCACCTCTGGCAAGATAGTGATGGTGTGAATGATGGTCAAAGTTCCTTTTTCGGGTCACCCTACCTCAGTGAGAGACCTGGAGTATACTTCAAGAGGTTTTCAGGGATTAATGTCCTTGCAGTTCGGTCTGTGACAAGACCTCATGGTGGATCAGAGCTTGATCAACCAGGCTGTTACTGTTGGCTGCATGCAAACTAATGTACAAACCACAGCTCGGCTGGTCAGGCACTGACTTTAGGTGCCTGTCCAATACCTTCTTGAAGACAGCCAGGGGTCTATTTGTAATCCCCCTTATACCTTTACCTTTGATATACCTTTGAAGAGTTTCGAGTTTCATTACTCTCGGAGCCCGGCCATGAGCCAGGCTCATCTGGTGCTTGCCTGGTCAACCAGGCTGTTGCTGCTGGTGGCCTGCTACCTCACATATCTATCACAGCCTTGTTGATCTGGCACCTGGTGAAGATAGCCTGGAACCTAACCTGCCGTATAAGTGGGGCTCCAATGTACTCATTGGAGCAGAGGAGAGAGAGATACATGATAATATATACCTGAAAATTGAAATTGAAATGTTTATTTCTCTGTAAAGATTACAATGTGGGGTTTACATATTATAGAATATTGATCACAATTTGTAGTTTACATATTATAAAATATGAAATACAAAGAAGGCACTAGCATGCCTAGGCATTTCAGGCAGACTAATTCTTACTCTATATTGACACAGATTATGGAGCATACTGATATTAAAGTTAGGTAACTGTAGTGATTAAATAGATTTACAATAGTGAGGTAATTCAAAACATTTAAGAATATTACAATTTGTAAATTTAGTAATGAGAATGGTTTTGTCTTGGCATAATACACAGTTTCTATTAAAGCTTCTACATATATTGGAGTATCTAGGGTAAACTTATGACTAGCATAAGATTTATTAGGCAATAGCTATATTCGGAAATTTGTTTACAGTCATTTGGATGAATGTAAATGTAAATTAGGGGGAATCACAGATATCGAGAATAAGTCTATTTTGTTATTGGATGGATGCATGATATGACCTTATGCTGTCAGTGGCCCATATAAACCCAACGCCATCACCACCACTACTAGTCCTCACATATGTAATGATATATGTTATTCATTCTAGAGTACAGTAGGGCCACTTATACGGCGGGTTAGGTTCTAGGCTGTCGCCGGAAAGCAGACATCGCCGGAAGGCAGAACGCCATTTTTTCCATTTATAAATGCATGTAAATGCCAGACAACAAGTTTACACTAAATTATATTAAGTTAGTAATAGAACTAGGCATTAAAAACACACAAGGTAAAATACATTCACAGTACATTCATTACTTATCTTGAAGTATTTGTAATCTTAATGTAGGGAGAGAGGCGAGTAGTACTTATTTGTAGGAAGTCAGGTGTAGGTAGCCCTGGCTCCCCATCTCATACTTAACCCTTTGACTATTTCAGGCCCCTCTCTGAAACTGTCATTCTATGTCGCTCAATTTTTGAAAAAAAAAAAAATTATTTTTTCTTATGAAATGATAGAGAATCTTTTCCCGATGGTAATGACACCAAAAGTTCGAAATTTGATCAAAAACTCATGGAATTATGCTCCCGCGAATTTAGCGGTCTCGGCGACATATGCGTATCGGCGATTTCGCCGACTTTGAGCCCTATTTTCAGCCAATTCCATTGTTCCAGTTGACCAAACTCATAGCTATTTCTTTAGAACTCCATTTTATCTATCAGCTGAGTACAAGAAACCTCCCATTTACTAATTTGAACTACCCAATATGGTCAGAAATTGGCAATTTGGCCAATTTCACGCAAACTAAAAAAGATGCCAATTTCAAAATAGGGTCCAGAATAAACAAGGTAGACATTCGTGGCACTAAAATAACATATGCTCTGTTCATTAGTCACATCTCTAGGCCCCTCTTACATTATTATTGCTTTCTATTTTGATTTTTTATTCATACAAAAAAAATACAAAATTTACTGTTATGCAGACTACTGCATTATTGCAAAAATGGTATAAATAATATCAGTGCACTAGTGAAAGAACATCAGACTCCCCAGTTGACGTGTATTGGACGTATGGTGTGATTTATTTACTCCTGAGCATTGGTAAAAATCGAACATTTCCGCTACTTTGAGCTCAGTTTCAAGGTCGTTTTTGTCGTCGAAGTAATGAAAATCATCTCTATTTCTGTAGTATGTTTCCCATCTTATCACCTAAGACCATGAAAACGCGAATACAACGATAAATACTATACGAAAATACACCTCAAAGTCGGCGTTTTATTCCAAAAAAAACGATCAGTTTTTTTTTCTCATTATGCAATGTGTGCTGCAGGATTTTTTTTATGTGGTGCACACTGACCACACAGACCCATTCTCTCACATGCGGGCCTACCAGCTTTCTCCCGCTTGATTTGAAGCCGCTAGAATTATTGAGTATATATACGTCAGAAACATTGGCTCGTAAGACGTATTTATACGTCGAAAACAGTCAAAGGGTTAATATACGATATTTAAAACATCCCAGAGTTAAAATACACATACAGTACACTCACTATTTACCTTAAAGTATGTGTAGTCTTAATATAGGAAGAGAGGTAAGTAGTATTTATTTGCAGGAAGTCAGTGTAGGTAGCCGGTAGGTGTAGCCCGCCTGGGCTACACCTACCGGCTACCTACACTGTGGCCCAGAGCCATATTATTAGCATTGACATACCTTGTTCACTGAATTTAATCGTTTCTAACAACCACCTTTAGATGCCATCATAAACGAAGAGAGAAGTAATGAATAATTCATGCCAAAAATTGTAAACAAAAGCAGAGTGGGGGAGTGGCTGGGCCAAATGCAGATTCATACACGTTTTCTCTGATGGCTGAGCAGAGAAAACATAATGATGTCCCTCCACCCGGCTACCACACAGGTCCACAAGTATTATTATCAGATCACATATAAAATACGCAATAAATGCCAGACAACAAGTTTACATTAACTTATATTAAGTTAGCAATAGGAATAGGCATTAAAAACACAATAAAAGGTAAGATACACACAGAGTACACTTATTACTCACCTTAAAATATTAATATTAATGTGTGAGAGGTAAGTGGCAGGGTGTTTATTGAATAAAATCAGAATGGCACACCATCATCCTCTAACTTGGCACTTAAAGCAAGAGGCTTACGACTCCTCTTTTTATTACAGCTAAGCTTAGATACCATCATCAATGAGAGCCAACTAGTTAACAAAAGAGTAAACGACAGAGAGAACAAGATACGGAGTTAAGACAATGTAAGAATACAAACTGAACAGGTAGTGGGTGATCACTTGGTAGGCGAAAGATATGTGTATTAATGTGTCATCTTTTAGTTCATTCATGAACGTTTGTAAAACATTTACCTCAATATTTTTTTTATTATAATAATAATTACCTCACAATACAAATACTTTTACATTGTGTACAAGTTGTACAAGTTAGTACAGAATAAACAAACAGCAACACACCATTTTTGGAGTGAATGAAGATATTATTATTATTATTATTATTATTATTATTATTATTATAAAAGCACTAAACCCACAAGGGTCATGAACTGCTATATATAGAGTGAAGGCATACGTAAAGAATATTTTTCTACAGTTATCCCCCAGTTGGACTAGAGAAAACGTAATTCTTCTGACACTACCTACACAGCTGCTTTGTAAACAAATCTCATATTTACGTCAATTTTTATTCTTTGAGTGTATGTATCATGTTTATATGCTATGTAATGGGTCTCATATACAATTTTGCGGAAAATATCATAGATGGATTAATGAAAACGCCTATACAGTGGACCCCCGGGTTTCGGCAGCCTCGACTTTCGTGAAATTCGACCTTTGGCGAGTTTTTTTTAAAACATTTGGCCTCGAGTTTCGTGAAAAAACTCGTGTTTCGGCGACTGTCCGGTACCCGTCCGCCCGTCACCGCGCACACAAAGCCAGTCTCCCACGCTATTCATGCTCAGTGTGCCATTGTTTACAAACACGTGACCATCACCCGGCAGGTTCATACCTAATAATCCATTGTTTTTTGTGATTACAACTGCTAAATAAGTCACCATGGGCCCAAGGAAAGCTAGTGCAAGCCCTTTAGTAAAGAAAGTGAGGAACACGATCGAATTCAAGAAGGAAATCATTGAAAAATATGAGAGTGGAGTGCGTGTTACAGAGCTTGCCAGGATGTATGGCAAGCCCCATTCAACCATCACTTCGATCATGGCGAAAGGAAAGGAAATAAAGTGTGCTGTTGTTGCAAAAGGGGTGGATATGCTGACAAAAATGAGATCATAAATCCTCGAAGAAGTGGAGAGGTTATTATTGGCGTGGATTACCGAAAAACAGTTAACAGGAGATAGTGTTACGCAGTCGATAATATGTGAAAAGGCAAGGCAGTTGCATGACGATCTCATAAAGAACATGCCTGCAACAAGTGGTGATGCTTGTGATTTTAAGGCCAGCAAAGGTTGGTTTGAGAGATTTAAGAAGCATAGTGGCATTCACAGTGTGATAAGGCATGGTGAGGCTGCCAGTTCTGACAAAAAAGCAGCTGAGAAGTTTGTACAGGAGCTTAAGGAGTGCATAGACACTGGAGAATTCAAACCCCAACAAGTGTTTAATTGTGACAAAACAGGCCTCTTTTGGAAGAAAATGCCAAAGAGGACCTACATCACGCAGGAGGAAGCGGCACTCCCAGGACACAAGCCTATGAAAGATAGGCTTACTCTCATGTTTTGTAGTAATGATAGTGGGGATTTTAAAGTGAAGCCTTTACTGGTGTATCACTCTGAAAATCCCAGTGTTTTCAAGAAATACAGTGTCGCCAAGAGTAATTTGTGTGTGATGTGGAAGGCTAACAGTAAGGCATAGGTCACAAGGGGAATTTTCCTAGACTGGTTTAATGAAGTGTTTGGCCCCAGTGTGAAGAAATACCTCCTGGAAAATAAACTGTCACTCAAGTGCCTCCTGGTAATGGACAATGCTCCTGCTCATCCTCCAGACTTGGAAGAGCAAATAGTGGAGGAGTTTAGTTTCATCACGGTGAAGTTCTTGCCTCCTAATACCACTCCTCTCCTCCAGCCCATGGACCAGCAGGTCATTTCAAACTTCAAAAAACTCTACACCAAAGCAGTGTTTCAAAAGTGCTTTGAAGTGACCTCAGACATTGAAGTGACCCTAAGAGAGTTCTGGAAAGATCACTTTAATATCCTCCATTGCATAAACCTCTTGGGAGGGAGTGACTTCCAGGACTTTGAACTCTGCTTGGAGAAATTTGTGGCCAGACTGTGTACAAGAGAGGGATTTTGCAGGGTTTGTGGCTGACCCTAAGGAACCTATGCCAGTTGTGGAAACTATTGTGGCATTGGGGATGTCCCTGGGGTTGGAGGTGAGTGGTGAGGATGTGGAAGAGTTGGTGGAGGACCACAGGGAAGAGCTAACCACTGAAGAGCTGCAAGAGCTTCATCTGCAACAGCAAGAGATCACAGCTCAGGAAACTGCTGCAGAGGAGGAGGAAGAGAGATGGAGGAAGGTGCCTTCTTCAAAGATTAAGGACATTTGTGCAAAGTGGACTGAAGTGCAAACATTTATGGATGAACTTCACCCTAACAAAGCTGTTGCAGGCTGTATTGGCAACATGTACAATGACAGTGTTGTGTCCCACTTCAGGGAAATCTTAAAGAAACACCAGAAACAGACCTCTATGGACAGATATTTTGTGCGACAGGGGTCCAGTGACTCTCAAGCTGGTCCCAGTGGCATTAAAAGAAGGGAAGTAACCCCAGATATGGACTTCATACCTGAAGTCCTAATGGAAGGAGATTCTCCTTCCAAAAAATAGTGTACACCTTCCTCTTATCCCCTCCTCCCATCTTCCATCCATGCAGAAGTCTTCAGTAAAGGTAAGTGTAACTTTTTTTTTTTTCAACAAGTCAGCTGTCTCCCACCGAGGCAGGGTGACCCAAAAAAGAAAGAAAATCCCCAAAAAGAAAAATACTTTCATCATTCAACACTTTCACCACACTCACACATTATCACTGTTTTTGCAGAGGTGCTCAGAATACAACAGTTCAGAAGCATATACATATTAAGATACATAACATATCCCTCCAAACTGCCAATATCCCAAACCCCTCCTTTAAAGTGCAGGCATTGTACTTCCCATTTCCAGGACTCAAGTCCAACTATATGAACATAACCGGTTTCCCTGAATCCCTTCACTAAATATTACCCTGCTCACACTCCAACAGATCGTCAGGTCCCAAGTACACCTACCATCCGACTTACGACCAAGCTTGGTTCCGACCAACCGGTCATAAGTCGAAATGGACGTAAGTCGAACCTTTGCAAATTGCCGACATATTGGGTAGGGCATAATGTCAAAACTTTCCTATATAAACTACCTACATAATACTGTAATGTAATGTACAATCATTATTTCATTCTTTTTACCATAATTTACTTCTCTTGTTGTATTTTAATAATTTATGTACTGTATATAATGTATACATGGTAGTGATATGTACTGTAAATTTTACATCACATACAGTATCATATGTTACTATTATCTATGTATTGTCGACACAGTGGAATAGGAGAATACCACTGGTAGTGTCATCCTGCCAGAATGTTGTATAACCTATACCCTAAGTAAAGAGAAACAACTCTGGAACATGTGTAATAAGTATCCGGCTGGCTGGGTGGGTGGCCGGGTGGGTGGGTGGCCGGGTGGCTGGGTGGGTAGCTGGCTGACTGGCTGACCGAATGTGGCTGTCTCTTTGTATCTCTCTCTCTCTGTATCTCTCTCTCACTGTATCTCTGCATCTCTCTGTATCTCTCTCTCTCTCTCTCTCTGTATCTATCTCTCTCTCTCTCTCTCTGTATCTCTCTGTATCTCTCTCTCTGTATCTCTCTCTCTCTCTCTGTATCTCTCTGTATCTCTCTCTCTGTATCTCTCTCTCTCTCTCTGTATCTCTCTCTCTCTCTCTCTCTCTCTGTATCTCTCTCTCTGTATCTCTCTCTCTGTATCTCTCTCTCTCTCTCTCTCTCTCTCTGTATCTCTCTCTCTGTATCTCTCTCTCTCTCTGTATCTCTCTCTCTGTATCTCTCTCTCTCTCTGTATCTCTCTCTCTGTATCTCTCTCTCTCTCTGTATCTCTCTCTCTCTGTATCTATCTCTCTCTCTCTCTCTCTCTCTCTGTATCTCTCTCTCTCTCTGTATCTCTCTCTCTCTCTCTGTATCTCTCTCTCTCTCTCTGTATCTCTCTCTCTCTCTCTGTATCTCTCTCTCTCTCTCTCTCTCTCTCTCTCTGTATCTCTCTCTCTCTCTCTCTCTCTCTCTCTGTATCTCTCTCTCTCTCTCTCTCTCTCTCTCTCTCTGTATCTCTCTCTCTCTCTCTCTCTCTCTCTCTCTCTCTCTCTCTCTCTCTCTCTCTCTCTCTCTCTCTCTCTCTCTCTCTCTCTCTCTCTCTCACACTGGTACACATAAGTCATCATACATATTATAAATTACCTAGGATAACCCAAATAATCCAGACAAAGTGCTATACAGTGGATCTGTGCTCCAGTGTCCTAAATTAATAATAATATTAATAATAATTATTATTACAATAATACATATGTACTAATATTAATATTATTATTATTAAGCTATAATATAATAATCGTGTCCACTCATTACTTACCTTAAAATATCTGTAGTTTTAATGTAGAGTGAGAGGTGAGTAAACAAGATTAAATGAATAAATGAGAGAGAGAATGATTATTATTATTGTTATTATTATTATAATCAAGGGGAAGCGCTAAACCCGTAGGATTATACAGCGCCTGGGGGAGGGATTTGGAAGGCATTCAGGCTTAATTCGGGGAAATGGAGCACAGATCCAATTCCCTAAATCAAGAGCCCCTCACCAACATCAAGGAATCTTCCTGAGGGGAGAGAGAGAATGAGAATGTAGAATGTTCACGAGTTATGTAAACAAACGTTGTTGTTGTTGTTGTTGTTGTTGTTACCAGCCCGGACACGAACGGTTCCTGTTCACTGTCAAGCCGACCAGAAAAACATCTCATATTTGTTAATTTATATGTTATGTAGCATGTTTATTATATAATTTTGAAAAAAAATCATAGATGGATTAAGCAAAATGTCTATATTAACGTTTTATACACATTTAATGCGCCTCAGTGATTATTATTGTTATCATTATTAATATGGCATCTTCAAGACCAAGTACACTCTTAATGAGTGGCTCTGAGACAGACAAGCAGACAGAAAGACAGACACTCAGGTAGACACACACACAGGTAGACAGAAAGACAGACACACAGGTAGACAGAAAGACAGATACACAGGTAGACAGACAGAAAGACACACACACAGATAGACACAGACACAGGTAGACAGACACACAGGTAGACAGAAAGACACACAGGTAGACAGAAAGACACACTAGTAGACAGACAAACACACACACAGAGATACAGACAGATATACAGGCAGACAGATACAGACAGGTTTATGTGCAACAGTGAAAACAAATAGAGAGTTCGAGAGTAAGAGCCTTTCTTCCCACAATCTCCAATGCATTCAGACTTCATCTCAGGGGCCATGGTGAAATTTACTGTCCAGTTAGTACAGTTAATACAGTATGATGCTGCTGATAGGGCAGGGTTACTCAAACTGATGCTGCCTACATGACGCATTGCCCCCACAAGTATTGTCAAATATTGTACAGTGGTGTGCATCAGCCGGCCCAGCCCAGCTGCCAGATGCACGGTCGTAAGTCGAGTGGACGTATGTCGAGCAGGTCATAAGTCGGATGGTAGGTGTACCATTCGTCTCTATTCACTCCTATCTAACACGCTCACGCACACTTGCTGGAAGTCCAAGCCCCTCGCCCACAAAACCTCCTTTACCCCCTCAATCCAACCCTTTCGAGGACGACCCCTACCCCGCCTTCCTTCCCCTATGTCATTCTACTTTGATCCATTCTCTCTAAATCACCAAACCACCTCAACAACCCCTCTGCTGCCCTCTGACTAATACTTTTATTAACTCCACACCCTTTCCTAATTTCCACACTCCGAATTTTCTGCATAATATTTACACCACACACTGCCCTTAGACAGGACATCTCCACTGCCTCTAACCGTCTCCTCGCTGCTGCATTTACCACCCAAGCATCACATCCATATAAGAGTGTTGGTACTACTATACTTTCATACATTCCCTTCTTTGCCTCCATAGATAACATTTTTTGACTCCACATATACCTCAACGCATCACTCACCTTTTTTCCCTCATCAATTCTATGATTAACCTCACCCTTCATAAATCCATCTGCCGACACGTCAACTCCCAAGTATCTGAAAACATTCACTTCTTCCATACTCCTCCTCCCCAATTTGATATCCAATTTTTCTTTATCTAAATCATTTGATACCCTCATCACCTTACTCTTTTCTATGTTCACTTTCAACTTTCTACCTTTACACACATTCCCAAACTCATCCACTAACCTTTGCAATTTTTCTTTAGAATCTCCCGTAAGCACAGTATCATCAGCAAAAAGTAACTGTGTCAATTCCCATTTTTAATTTGATTCCCCATAATTTAATCCCACCCCTCTCCCGAACACCCTAGTATTTACTTCTTTTACAACCCCATCTATAAATATATTAACCCTTTGAGGGTCGACAGGCCCTCTCCGAGACTCGTTCTCAGGGTTGGCCAAATTAAAAAAAAAAAAAAAAATTCTTATGAAAAGATAGAGAATCTTTTCCCGATCATAATGACACCAAAAATATGAAATTTGATGGAAAACTTATGGAATTATGCTCTCACGAAGTTAGCGGTCTCCGCGATGTTTATGGATTGGCGATTTTGCCCACTTTGAGCCCCATTTTTGGCCAGTTCCACTGTACTAGTCGACAAAAAACATGAATATTTCGCTAGAACTCCATTTTTTCTATTGAATGAGTGCAAGAAACTACCCATTTACTAATTTCAACTATCCAGTACAGTGGTCAGAATTTAGCAATTTTGCCAATTTCACACAAATTTCAAAAGATGCCAATTTCCGAATAGGGTCCAGAACAAACAAGAAATACATTCCTGGCACTAAAATGACATTTCCTTCGTTCATTAGTCACGTCTCAAGGCCCCTCTTACATTCTTTTGCTTTCCACTTTGAATTTTTATTCTCACAAAAAATAGAAGATTCACTGTTATGCAGACTACTGCATTAGTGTAAAAAATGGTATGAATCATATTGGCGCACTTGCAAAAGAATACAGTGGACCCCCGCATACCGTACGCATCGCATACCATACAATCCGCATACCGCTCGCTTTGATCGCAAAAATTTTGCCTCGCATACCGCCCAAAAACCCGCTCACCGCTCTCCGTCCGAGATGCGTCCAATGTGCGCCCTCAGCCAGCCTCACATGTTCCGCCGGTGGCATTGTTTACCAGCCAGCCTCCGCGGTAACATCCAAGCATACAATCGGAATATTTCGTATTATTACAGTGTTTTCGGTGCTTTATCTGGAAAATAAGTGACCATGGGCCCCAAGAAAGCTTCTAGTGCCAACCCTACAGCAATAAGGGTGAGAATTCCAATACAGATGAAGAAAGAGATCATTGATAAGTATGAAGTGGAGTGCGTGTCGCCGACCTGGTCAGGTTGTACAAGAAACCCAAATCAACCATCTCTACTATTGTGGGCAACAGAAAGGCAATCAAGGAAGCTGTTCTTGCCAAAGGTTTAACTGTGTTTTCGAAACAGAGATCGCAAGTGATGGAAGATGTTGAGAGACTCTTATTGGTGTGGATAAATGAAAAACAGCTAGCAGGAGATAGCGTCTCTCAGGCGATCATAAGCGAAAAGGCTAGGAAGTTGCATGAGGATTTAATTAAAAAAATGCCTGCAACTAGTGATGATGTGAGTGAATTTAAGGCCAGCAAAGGTTGGTTTGAGAGATTTAAGAAGCGTAGTGGCATACATAGTGTGATAAGGCATGGTGAGGCTGCCAGTTCGGACGACAAAGCAGCTGAAAAATATGTGCAGGAATTCAAGGAGTACATAGAAAGTGAAGGACTGAAACCTGAACAAGTGTTTAATTGTGATAAAACAGGCCTGTTTTGGAAGAAAATGCCAAGCAGGACCTACATTACTCAGGAGGAAAAGGCACTCCCAGGACATAAGCCTATGAAAGACAGGCTTACTTTGTTGATGTGTTCCAATGCTACTGGTGATTGCAAAGTGAAGCCTTTATTAGTGTATCACTCTGAAACTCCCAGACCGTTCAGGCAAAAGAATGTCCTGAAGGAGAATTTGTGTGTGCTGTGGAGGGCAAACAGTAAGGCATGGGTCACTAGGGACTTTTTCTATGACTGGTTACACCATGCATTTGCCCCCAATGTGAAAGATTACCTAACTGAAAAGAAATTAGAACTTAAAGGACATAAGCCTATGAAAGACAGGCTTACTTTGTTGATGTGTTCCAATGCTACTGGTGATTGCAAAGTGAAGCCTTTATTAGTGTATCACTCTGAAACTCCCAGACCGTTCAGGCAAAAGAATGTCCTGAAGGAGAATTTGTGTGCTGTGGAGGGCAAACAGTAAGGCATGGGTCACTAGGGACTTTTTCTATGACTGGTTACACCATGCATTTGCCCCCAATGTGAAAGATTACCTAACTGAAAAGAAATTAGAACTTAAGTGCCTCCTGGTGTTAGACAATGTCCCTGGTCATCCTACAGACGTGGCAGAGCGACTTTATGGGGACATGAAATTCATTAAGGTGAAGTTTTTGCCTCCTAATACCACTCCTCTCCTGCAGCCCATGGACCAGCAGGTTATTGCAAACTTCAAAAAACTGTACACAAAAGCTCTGTTTGAAAGGTGCTTTGTAGTGACCTCAGAAACTCAACTGACTCTAAGAGAGTTTTGGAGAGAGCACTTTAATATCCTCAATTGTGTAAACCTTATAGGTAAGGCTTGGGAGGGAGTGACTAAGAGGACCTTGAACTCTGCTTGGAAGAAACTGTGGCCAGAATGTGTAGACCAAAGGGATTTTGAAGGGTTTGAGGCTAACCCTGGGAATCCTATGCCAGTTGAGGAATCCATTGTGGCATTGGGAAAGTCCTTGGGGTTGGAGGTTAGTGGGGATGATGTGGAAGAGTTGGTGGAGGAGGACAATGAAGAACTAACCACTGATGAGCTGATAGATCAACTTCAACAGCAAGAGGCCAGACCTGAGGAAACTGGTTCAGAGGAGGGGAGAGAGAAATTGAAGAAGTTGCCTACTACAAAGATTAAGGAAATCTCCGCAAAGTGGCTTGAAGTGCAAACCTTCATGGATGAAAATCACCCTCACACAGCTATTGCAAGCCGTGTTGGCAACCTGTACACTGACAATGTTGTGAAACACTTTAGGGAAGTCATAAAGGAACGAGAGGTACAGGCCACTATGGACAGATATGTTGTGTGAAAGAAGTCCAGTGACTCTGAAGCTGGTCCTAGTGGCATTAAAAGAAGAAGGGAAGTAACCCCAGAAAAGGACTCGACACCTCAAGTCTTAATGGAAGGGGATTCCCCTTCTAAACACTAACACTAACTCTCTCCCCTCCTCCCATCCCATCAATCATCACCAGATCTTCAATAAAAGTAAGTGTCATGTAATTGTGCATGCCTTTTTCAGTTTGTGTGTATTAAAATTAACATTTCATGTGATAAAAAAATTATTTTTTCATACTTTTGGGTGTCTTGCACGGATTAATTTGATTTCCATTATTTCTTATGGGGAAAATTCATTCGCATACCGAACATTTCGCATAACAACCAGCCCTCTTGCACGGATTAAGGTCGCTATGCGGGGGTTCACTGTATTAGACTCACCAGTTGACATCTATTGGACGCTTGGCATGATTTGTTTACTTTTGAACTTCGGTAAAAATCGAACATTTCTGCTACTTTGAGCTCGATTTCAAGGTACTTTTCATTGTAAAACCAGTCAAAATCATCTCAATTTCTATGATATGCCTTCCATTCTATAAAATGAAACCAAGAAAACTAGAATACAACAATAAATACCATACAAAAATACAGTGCAAAGCGGCTGTTTTATTCAAAAAAACGGTCAAACTTTTTTTTTTCTCATTATGCACTGTGTGCTGCAGGATTTTTTTTATACCGTGCACACTGACCACATAGACCCATTCTTTCATGTGGAGGCCTACCAGCTTTCTCCCACTAGATTTGAGGGCGCTAGAATTTAGGCATACTAGTACGTCAAAAACCCTGGGTCGTAAGCCATACTAGTACGTACGAAACCCTCAAAGGGTTAAACAACCATGGTGACATTACACATCCCTGTCTAAGACCTACTTTTACCGGGAAGTAGTCTCCCTCTCTTCTACACACCCTAACCTGAGCCTCACTATCCTCATAAAAACTCTTCACAGCATTTAGTAACTTACCACCTACTCCATATACTTGCAACATCTGCCACATTGCTTCTCTATCCACTCTATCATATGCCTTTTCTAATTCCATAAATGCAATAAAAACTTCCCTACCTTTATCTAAATACTGTTCACATATATGCTTCAATGTAAACACTTGATCTACACATCTCTTACCCACTCTGAAACCTCCTTGCTCATCCGCAATCCTACATTCTGTTTTACCTCTAATTCTTTCAATTATAACCCTACCGTACACTTTTCCTGGTCTACTCAGTAAACTTATTCCTCTATAACTTTTACAATCTCTTTTGTCCCCTTTCCCTTTATATAAAGGGACTATACATGCTCTCTGCCAATCCCTAGGTACCTTCCCCTCTTTCATACATTTATTAAACAAAAGTACCAACCACTCCAACACTATATCTCCCCCTGCTTTTAACATTTCTGTCATGATCCCATCAGTTCCAGCTGCTTTACCCCCTTTCATTCTACGTAATGCCTCACGTACCTCCCCCACACTTATATTCTGCTCTTCTTCACTCCTAAAAGATGGTATACCTCCCTGGCCAGTGCATGAAATTACCGCCTCCGTTTCTTCCTCAACATTTAAAAGTTCCTCAAAATATTCTCGCCATCTACCTAATACCTCCCTCTCCCAATCTACTAACTCCCCTACTCTATTTTTAACTGACAAATCCATACTTTCCCTAGGATTTCTTAACTTGTTTAACTCACTCCAAAATTTTTTCTTATTTTCATTAAAATTTCTTGACAGTGCCTCTCCCACTCTATTGTCTGCTCTCCTTTTGCACTCTCTCACCACTCTCTTCACCTTTCTTTTACTCTCTATATACTCTGCTCTTCTTATAACACTTCTGCTTTGTAAAAACCTCTCATAAGCTAACTTTTTCTCTTTTATTACACCCTTTATTTCATCATTCCACCAATCACTCCTTTTTCCTCCTGCCCCCACCCTCCTATAACCACAAACTTCTGCCCCACATTTTAATACTGCATTTTTAAAACTCATCCAACCCTCTTCAACCCCCCCACTACTCATCTTTGCACTAGCCCAACTTTCTGCCAATAGTCACTTATATCTCACCCGAACTTCCTCCTCCCTTAGTTTATACACTTTCACCTCTCTCTTACTTGTTGTTGCCACCTTCCTCTTTTCCCATCTACCTCTTACTCTAACTGTATCTACAACTAAATAATGATCCGATATATCAGTTGCCCCTCTATAAACATGTACATCCTGGAGCCTACCCATCAACCTTTTATCCACCAATACATAATCTAACAAACTTCTTTCATTACGTGCTACATCATACCTTGTATATTTATTTATCCTCTTTTTCATAAAATATGTATTACTTATTACCAAATCTCTTTCTACACATAGCTCAATTAAAGGCTCCCCATTTACATTTACCCCTGGCACCCCAAAATTACCTACTACTCCCTCCATAACATTTTTACCCACTTTAGCATTGAAATCCCCAACCACCATTACTCTCACACCTGATTCAAAACTCCCCACGCATTCACTCAACATTTCCCAAAATCTCTCTCTCTCCTCTACACTTCTCTCTTCTCCAGGTGCATACACGCTTACTATAACCCACTTTTCACATCCAATCTTTATTTTACTCCACATTATCCACATTATCCACAAAGGAGGAGACCAAACAGAGTTGAATAACTATAGGCCAATATCCAACTTACACCCTCTCTCAAAAATCTTCGAAAAATTAATTCATAAACGAATCTACTCCTACCTTATCTCTCAAAACATACTCAACCCCTGCCAATTTGGATTCAGGCCTAATAAAAATACTAATGATGCTATTATACACATGCTAGAACATATATACACTGCAATAGAGAAAAAAGAAGTCCCACTGGGGATCTTCATTGACTTACGTAAAGCTTTTGATACAGTTGACCATGACTTGCTCCACGTAAAATTGTCACACTATGGTATAAGAGGGCACTCCCTCAACTACCTCAAGTCATACCTCAGCAACAGAAGCCAATATGTGTACGCAAATGGGGCAAACTCTTCTGCACAACCAATTACAGTTGGTGTCCCACAGGGAAGTGCCCTTGGCCCTCTTCTCTTTCTCCTATACATAAATGACCTACCAAATGCTTCGCAATTACTCAAACCCACACTATTTGCAGATGACACTACATACGTCTTCTCCCACCCGAGCCCAGTCACGCTAGCCAATACTGTAAATACCGAATTACAGAAAATATCTACCTGGATGAGGACTAACAAACTTACACTAAACATTGACAAAACCTACTTCATTCAGTTTGGTAACAGAGCTCCAGATGTCCCTCTTAACATAATGATAAACGGATCACCTATCACAAAGCTAACAGAGGGAAAATTCTTAGGAATCCACCTTGATAATAGACTCAAATTTCATACACATATACAACAAATTTCTAAGAAAATTTCCAAGACTGTAGGCATACTATCGAAGATACTGTACTATGCTCCACAGTCAGCCCTCCTGGCCCTATATCACTCTCTTATTTACCCCTATCTCACCTATGGAATTTGTGCATGGGGCTCAACAACAAGTAACCATCTCAGACCACTAATTACCCAACAAAAGGCTGCAGTTAGAATGATAACAAATTCTCACTACAGGCAGCACACTCCACCAATATTCAATACACTCAACCTACTCACCATACAAAACATCCATACTTATTACTGCACCTATTACATACATAGAACACTTAACTCTGATATTAACCCTCCCCTCAAACATCTCCTTGCCAACCTCAACAGAACACATGACCATAACACAAGGCACAGATCACTCTTTGATGTTCCTCGTGTCCATCTCACGCTATGCAAAAACTCAATGCACATAAAAGGCCCTAAAATCTGGAATTCATTACCTGTAAATATAAAAGAAACACTACCTGTTTATAAATTCAAGTCTCTTCTCAAAGATCACTTACTCACCCAAAACCAAATAAATACTGAATAACTGAACCTTATAAATTGTATATCTTAAATGTTTCTCACAATTATATCACATAAATGTTAAACCTAAAACCCAATCTAACTTTATTATTTTTTAAATACACTACCTAACAGAATACACCATTCTACTGAATGTACAACAATGCATGCAACCATATGACCTGTCTTTGTAATACTCACTTGTGCTTTATAGTAATCTGTTTACATTAATGTTTTATCACTGATTTCATCATTGCTTAGTTAATCTTAAGTTAATTTTAAGCCAGCCCGTAATGCTATGCATAGTATAAGTGGCTTTGGCATGCTGCTCTTATCTGTATTTTTTTGTACCTCTGTATGTGTGCTCAAATTGTAAATAAATAAATAAATAAATAAATAAATAAAAATTAATACATTTATAGTCCCTCTTTTCCTGCCATAGCTTATCCTTCTACATTATTGCTACTCCTTCTTTAGCTCTAACTCTATTTGAAACCCCTGACCTAATCCCATTTATTCCTCTCCACTGAAACTCTCCCACCCCCTTCAACTTTGTTTCACTTAAAGCCAGGACATCCAGCTTCTTCTCATTCATAACATCCACAATCATCTCTTTCTTATCATTTGCACAACATCCACGCACATTCAGACTTCCCACTTTGACAATTTTCTTCTTCTTATTCTTTTTAGTAATCTTTACAGGAAAAGGGGTTACTAGCCCATTGTTCCCGGCATTTTAGTTGACTTTTACAGCACGCATGGCTTACTGAGGAAAGATTCTTATTCCACTTCCCCATGGATATAAAAGGAAAAGTAATAAGACCAAGAACTATTAAGATAAAATCAAAGAAAACTCAGATCTTCTTTCTTCTTTCAAAGTACCAGCCGTATCCCACTGAGGTGGGGTGGCCCAAAAGAAAAAACTGAAGTTTCTCCTTTTAAATTTAGTAATATATACAGGAGAAGGGGTTACTAGCCCCTTGCTCCTGGCATTTTAGTCGCCTCTTACGACACGCATGGCTTACAGAGGAAGAATTCTGTTCCACTTCCCCATGGAGATAAGAGGAAATAAACAAGAACAAGAATTAGAAAGAAAATAGAAGAAAACTCAGATGAGTGTGTATAAATAAACGTGTACATGTATGTGTAGTGTGACCTAAGTGTAAGTAGAAGTAGCAAGACATACCTGTAATCTTGCATATTTATGAGACAGACAAAAGACACCAGCAATCCTACCATCATGTAAAACAATTACAGGCTTTCGTTTTACACTCACTTGGCAGGACGGTAGTACCTCCCTGGGTGGTTGCTGTCTACCAACCTACTACCTACCTACCTACCTAAGTGTAATGTTGTTATTATTTTTTTAACTGCATGTACTTGATTTCTGATTGTTTTCATTATGTAAATCTTTATTTAATTTGAAAAAAAAATATTTTATTTTAATATTTTTGGGTGTCTGAAACAGATTAATTTTATTTACATTATTTCTTATGGGGAAAATTGTTTCGAGTTTCGTGAATTTCGACCTTCGGCGGGCTCTCTGGAACAGATTAATCACGAAACTCAGGGATCCACTGTATTAATGTAAAATAAGACATTTAGTGTGCCCAAGAGTGATTATTATTACGTAGTACTGACATCATGAGTAGAGAGACTTAGCGATTTTAATGTGTACCTGCACACCAGCACAGTGTGTAAGTATATTTAGGTACAAGTACACAAGTACTGTATAATTATCAGAGTACATATAAAATGCGCAGTAACTTTAAAACACTTGAAATTTTGGAAAGTTTCCTGACATAATATATGTGGTCATGGAGAATGTAAACAAACTGGGTGGGGCATGCCATATTTGAAAGACAGCTTGCCGTATAGCAAATTTTGGTCATAATTGGACATCACTGTATTAGCGAAACGCCATAAGGCAAAACGCCGTAAAGTGGGGCCCTACTGTATATATCATGTTTCTATGTTATTAATATTGTTTATTATGTCATATTAGATGAATTGTGATAGATAAATAAGCCATGGAGTTGATAATAGCATCATATTTAAGCATTTTGTCCTGTTTCCAAACAATAAACTTGCCTCCCTCTCTGCTCCTCGCCACTTTCCATACGCCAACAAGACTCCTCAATAAAGGTAAAAGTGATTTAAATGTTCATTTATCCATTTCATTAGTCATTTTATTTAGTTCTCATTGTTATGTGTATGTAAAGCAATAGTTAATCTTTAAAAAAATGTATTTTTTGTTAATATATTTGAGTGTCTGAAACAGATTAATTGGATTTACATTAATTCTTATGGGAAATATTATTTTGGTTTTAGGCCAACCTTCTGGAACAGATTACAGCCGATAATTGAGGGTCCACTGTACAGTACATTCATTACTTACCTTAAAATATTTGTAGTCTTAATGTAGGGTGAGAGGTGAGTAAACGAAATTAAACAAATACAGTGGAACCTTGACTTATGAGTTTAATCCGTTCCAGGAGCTAGCTCGTAACTCAATTTACTCGTATATCAAATTAATTTTCCTCATTTAAATTAATTGAAAGCCATTAATTCGTTCCTGTACTCTGGAGAGACAAGAAAAAAATACTTGTATATGACACTATTATCAATTGTACGGCTTATTTATCTATCACAAGTCATCTAGTATGACATAATAAACAATATAAATAGCACACACATGATATATACTGTAGAATGAATAAAATAGGCCATAGTATGGTGGCAGAGGCAGCAGCGGCAGAAGCGTCAGCCATTTTTGTCACAATTTGACCATAGTATCTTCCCATGTTCTTACTGTAAGAGAAACCGGAGTATTTTCTAGGCTAACTGCAGTAAATCACTAGGACCCATGGTTAGAAAAAAGAAGTTTGGCCAAATGTCTGTATTATTATTATTATAATCAAAGGGGAAGCGCTAAACCCGTAGGATTATACAGCGCCCGGGGGGGTGGGGATGTGGAAGGCATTCAGGCTTAATTCGGGGAACTGGAGCACAGTTCCAATTCCCTAAATCAAGAGCCCCTCACCAACATCAAGGAACCTTCCATGAGGGGACCAAATGTCTGTAAAAAAATGCAAACAAGCATGAGAGAACTGCCCCCCACAGGGATGTAAACATGTTTACTGCTGATCAGCTGTACCAACTAACAGAAGCAATCTGAATTATTATTTCGTATGTATTATGCATTATTATTATTATTAATTTAGAGAACCGAAGCTCTATCATTATTATAATAATTATTATTAATTTAGAGAACTGAAGCTCTATCATTATAATAATTTATTATTATTTAGGGAACTGAAGCTCTATCATTATAATAATAATAATAATAATAATAATAATATTATTATTATTAAGGAACCGAAGCTCTATTATTATTATTATTATTAATTTAGGGAACTGAAGCTCTATCATTATAATAATAATTTATTAGTAGTGGTATTATATTATTATTATTATTTTTATTATGATTATTATTGTTATTATTAATTTAGGGAACTGAGCTCTATTGTTATTATAATAATACAGTATACTGCCATTGAAGAATTGCTGCACAATTTTATGTAACATGTTATATAATTAATTTAACATGGTTCAGTTTGTGGGAAGGAAAAAAAAAATTCTGTTGCTCAAGCTGCCACCTTGTTGTAGAGCAGCCAGGGAGCCCTCCCCTACCACCCCTCACCATCCCCTACCACTCCCCGACTCCACCCCCCACCATCCCAGCATTCCTAACTCATGTGTGTCCAGTCTTTCTAGGCCCAAATTTACCACTCACAGCTTATCTAAGTGAGCTGAGCTCATGGTGTAGTACTAAGACATAGACAATGACCTCAAACCCATAGTACTACAGCACAGACTGCAAAGGGGTTAATGAACAGAGGAAAGGTTGATTTAGTCTAAGGATGAAATGCCTACAGTATTAATTTTGGACTCTGATTTTAAAGTGGACTTTTTTTTTAATTCTGTGCAAATCTGGCTAAATTAGCAACTTCTGTGCCAAATGGTTTTGAAAACCGACAAGTTGAAGATTGAGACACTTATGCAACATATGGGAATCTTTATTAAGGAAACATTTTGCCACACAGTGGCTTCATCAGTCCAATACAAAGTAAAAATGGGTTAGGAGAGGAGGAGTTTGAGGTAATCAGTCCCTCAGCTTGGAATCAATGTGTTCAGTCCATCACTCTTGTAGATGGACTTTTTCTACAAGGGTGATGGACTGAACACATCGATTCCAGGCTAAAGGACTGATTAACTCAAACTCCTCCTCTCCTAACCCATTTTTACTTTGAATTGGACTGATGAAGCCACTGTGTGGCAAAATGTTTCCTTAATAAAGATTCCCATATGTTGCATAAGTGTCTCAATCTTCAACTTCTGTGCCAATTATAGGGTAGTTGAATAGGCAGTTTCTTGTACCAAATTGATAGAATGGAGGGCATACTAGCAAAATAGCTAAGTACTGGCTTAACCCATTGAGGGTCGAGACCCCCGCTTGTGAACTTGCTCCCAGGGTCAAAGAATTTAAAGAAAAAAAAAATTTCTTTTGAAACAGTAGAGAATCTTTTTCCAAAGGTAATGAAACCAAAAGCACAAACTTTGATGGAAGACTTACAGAAATACACTCACAAAGTTAGCGGTCCGGTGATATTTACACATCGGCGATTTCACCCACTTTGAGCCCTATTTTGGGCCAATTCCATTGTTCCAGTCGGCCAAACTCAGCTGCTTAGCTAGAACTCCTTTTATTCTATTCACTGAGTACAAGAAACTGCTCATTTACCTATTTCAACTACCCAATAAAGTGATCAGAAATTACTAATTTGGCCAATTTCACATAAAATTCAAGAAAGACCAATTTCAAAAAAGGGTTCAGAATAAATAATGTAGACATTGTAATACTGTATTTTTTATGTACAGTGGACCCCCGCATAACGATCAGCTCCCAACTCGACCAATTATGTAAGTGTATTTTTGTAAGTGCTTTTGTAGGTGTATTTTTGGGGGTCTGAAACGGACTAATCTAATTCACAATATCTCTTATGGGAACAAATTCGGTCTATAACGGCACCCAAACATACTTCTGGATTGAAATAATATCGTTATCCGGGGGTCCACTGTACTATATCAAAACTGTAATTATCTCTACCGAACTTACTAAAGCCATATAAGCGTGAACTAGTTAAATATTTAATTTTCTTCTATTTACTGTAACTCGCCTAACGACCATATATAAAATTACAGCACTGTTATTGCCTTATTAATCTTAAGTTAGTTTTAAGCTTGCCCAAAATGCTCTGCATGTAAAGGGGCTTTAGGTATGTTCACCAAATTGTTACACTCCATTGTACAAACATGCATCAGGCTAAAATAAACTTAATATTATTGTTGTAAAACAACATTTTCTCTGTTCATTAGTCATGTTTCCAGGCCCCTCTTATATTATGCTTGCTTTTCATTTTGAGCTTTTATTCACACAAAAAATAGAAGATTTACCGTTATTCGAGCTACTGCATAATGGTAATACAGTGGACCCAAAGACATCGTAGTTGTCGGATTTCGTAATATTCAGTAATCGTAACGTTTTTCATCAGAATATTGGCTCGGTGATAGTCATTTAGCTCGGTAATAGTCATTTATCCCAAAGGCCTCCGAGTGGCCAGACACACCATTTACAGTCAGTGTGCCATTGTTTATCAGCCAGTGAGTACAATCTCACGCATTCATATGATACATTTCGTAATATTCCATTCGTTTTAGTGCTTGCAACCACTAAATAAACCACCATGGACCAAAAGAAAGCTCCAGTGCCAGCCCTTTGGTAAAGAAGGCAATAAACACGATAGACTTCAAGAACAAACACACCAGCCAGAGTACTGCCACACACACCAGACAGGGTACTTCCCCACACACATGATTTGATTTGAGTGGGACTTGTTGTTCATAATTTACATTAACCCTTAAACGGTCCAAACGTATATATATGTTCACTCGCGTAGCGCCCCAACTTTTTTGAGGAAAAAACAATCTTTTCTTTTAAAAGGAAAAAAGAGCATATGGTACCCAGGCATCCCCAATTATTTTAATATGGCACACAGTGAGTGCGCACACCCATTCTCTCATGTCCAGGTGACTCAGGCTTAATACGGTAATGTTGAATGAATGACAAAGAAAACGTATATACACGTTTGGGGCGCTACGTGCGTGGACGTATATATACGTTTGGACCGTTTAAGGGTTAATGACCTTGATGAAGGAATTACAAGTGACATGATCAGATTTGCTGATGATACAAAGATAAGCCGTATGATTCATTCTTCGTAAGCAGAAATCTAAAGCCAAGACAGCAATGCCTAAGTGTGCACAACAAGGCTAACAGATTATGTACTAGGATTTATCTCAAGAAGTATAAGTAACACAAGTCCAAAAGTTATTTTACAGCTCTGTACATCACTAGTGAGGCCTCATTTAGATTATGCCACTCAGTTTTGGTCTCCTTACTACAGGATGGATATAGACTCATTGGAGAACATACAGAAAAGAATGACTAAAATGATTTACTGTGTAAGGAATCTCCCATATGAAGATAGACTTAGAGCCTTGAATCTCCACTCTCTGGAGAGACATAGAATGAGGGGAGATATCACTGAAGTGTATAAGTGAATGATGGGCATTAACAAAGGTGATATTAATAAAGTATTGAGAGTGTCAAACCAGATAAGAACCAGAAATAATGGATTTAAGTTGGATAAATTTAGATTTTGAAAAGGCAAAGGTAAGTACTGGTTTTCGAACAGAGTTGTGGATGCGTGGAACAATCTTCCAAGTAGGGTGATCGAGGCTAGGACCTTGGGCAGCTTTAAAAAGTTTGGACAAATATATGAGTGGGAGGGGCTGGGTTTGATTGGTGTCGCTGGGTACGGGAGGATATTGGAAATATAAACACATATGCAGTATAATGTGATCCTTTATTGACAACGTTTCACCGACACAAGTGGGCTTTCTCAAGTTACAAACAGATCTACCTGGGTGGAAGGTACGTGAGTATTTATAGTCGATAGGTGATAAGTCTTGAGAAACTCAAGACTTATCACCAGAGAAGACAACACTCAATACCGAAGAATCCTGGAATCATCGCTTATCTCTATATCCGACAACTTCAACCAGAACAATGGCTTCTATAACATAGCTGAACCACTTGCCAAGAAACTTCTTCATCACTATCCCACATAAGAACATAGGAATGGAGGAACACTGCAGAAGGTCTACTCATATACTTATCCAATCTCTCTTCCAAGCTACCCAAGATTTTAGACTCTCTAACCCCACTCAGTAGATCATCACATGCATCATTCTCCACCTGACCCAGCATTCTTAACCTGACTATAAATACTCGCATACCTTCCACCCAGGTAGATCTGTTTGTGACTTGAAAAAGCCCACTGTGTGGGCGAAACGTTGTCAATAAAGGATCACATTATACTGCATGTGTGTTTATATTTCCATTGTGTCGGTATTGTATACCATTTATTTCCATGGGAGGATATTCTTGGGTAGCTTTGGGTAGGGGCTGTTTTGATAAGGACCTGCTTTGTATGGGCCAGTAGGCCTTCCGCAGTGTTCCTCCATTCTTATGTTTTTATCAAAGCTTATTGTTTGGGAAGCATTGAAAATTGGGTTGGGCAAATACGATTCTATTAGTGGGATGGTTTGTGAAGGACCTGCCTTGTATGGGCCAACAGGCCTGCTGCAGTGTTCCTGCTTTCTTATGTTCTTATGTACACCAGCTGAGGAAATTGCTTCAGAGGAGGAGGGAGAGGGAGGGAAGAAAATGCCTTCTTCAGAGATTAAGGACATTTGTGCAAAGTGGAGTAAGGTGCAAACATTTGTGGAGGAACATCACCCTAACCCTCTCCCCTCCTCCCATCTCCCATACACCAACAAGAGTCTTCAATAAAGGTATGAGTGATATTATTGTTGTATATTTGATGACTCATTTTTTCTGTATGTAAATCTATATTTAATCTATAAAAAATAATTTTTGTTAATACTTTTCGGTGTCTGGAACAGATTAATTGGATTTACATTATTTCTAATGGGGAAAATGAATTTGCATATCATCAAATTTGGTTTCGGTCACACTCTCTGGAACCGATTAATTACAATAACTGGGAGTTCACTGTAATTGTATAAATAATGCCAGCGCATTCATGAGTGCATATCAGACCGGCCAGTTGACATGTAGTGAAAGATCAATGTGCTTTGTTTAAAAACATAAGAAAGCAGGAACACTGCAGCAGGCCTGTTGGCCCATACTGGGCAAGTCCTTCACAAATCCAACCCACTAACGGAATAAACACTACCCAAGCAATAAGCTTCGACAATTCTATTTACTCATGTGCAAGTCCCACTCAGATCCAACCCCTCTCACTCATGTACTTATCCAACCTAAATTTGAAACTACCCAAGGTTTTTAGCTTCGATAACCCTACTAGGCAGACCATTTCACTCATTAACTATCCTATTACCAAACCAGTACTTTCCTATATCCTTCCTAAATCTAAACTTATCTAATTTGAATCCATTATTGTGGGTTCTCTCTTGGAGGGATATCCTCAAAACCTTATTTATATCCCCTTTGTTAACCCTTTCAGGGTCCGTCTCGTAGATCTACGGCTTTATGTTCAGGGTCCAAACCGTAGATCTACGCCATGAGCTCAGCTCACTCTGATAAACTGTGAGTGGTACATTTGGGCCTAGATATGAGAGAATACATCTATGTGGTATGTGTGCACCACATAAAACAGATCCTGCAGCACACTGTGTATAATGAGAGAAAAAAAATGAAATCATGATTTTTCGATTAAAACAGCAACTTTGCAGTGTTTTTTCGTATGTTTTTTATAGTTGTATTTGCGATTTCTTGGTCTCATTCGATAGAATGGAAGACATATTACAGAAATAGAGATGATTTTGATTGGTTTTAGCATTGGAAATGGCTTGAAACTGAGCTCAAAGTAGCAGAAATGTTAAATTTTTGCCGATATTCAAGAGTAAACAAGCGACCTCACACGTCTAATACACGTCAGCTGGTGGGTCTAATATACATTCACAAATATGGTGATGATATTTATACAATTATTACAGTATTGCATAACAGTAAATCTTCTATTTTTTGGTGTGAATAAAAATTCATTATGTGAATAAAAAATCAAAATGGAATTTATTTGTAAAGCCTCAAAACATAACTAATGAACAGAGGAAATGTTAGTTTAGTGCCAGGAATGCCTACATTGTTCATTCTGGACCCTATTTTGAAATTGGAATATTTTGAACTTTGTGTTAAATTGGCCAAATTAACAATTTCCGATCACTTTATTTTGTAGTTGAAACAGTTGACTTGGCGATTTCTTGTGCTCAATCGATAGAATAGAAGTAAAACTAGTGAAATAGCTAAGAATTTGGTTGATTGGAATAATGTAATTGGCCTAAAATGGGAGTCAAAGTCGGCAAAATCGCCGATTCGTAAATATCGCTGACACATCAAAATTCGCGAGAGCATAATTTCGTCAATTTTCCACCAAATTTCGTACTTTTTGTTTTATTACCTTCACAAAAAGATTCTCTACGATTTCATAAGAAAAAATAACAAATTTTTTTTTTGAAAATTCTTGGACACTGGTGTGTGACTCCAGATTTGGGCCTTGGACCCTGAAAGGGTTAATACTCATCTTCCACTTATACACTTCGATCATGTCTCTCTTCATTCTTCACCTTAGAAGTGAATGTAGTTTAAGGGTCTTCAATCTTTCTTCATACAGAAGATTTTTAACGCTATGTATTACTGTAGTCATTCTACGTTGAATGTTTTCTTGAACATTGGCAAAAATCAAACATTTCTGCTACTTTGAGCTCAATTTCATCTCCATTTCTGTAATATATCTTCCATTCTAACAAATGAGACCAAGAAACTGAGAATACAACCATAAAAACCACATGAAAATACAACACAAAGTCGCTGCTTTACACCAAAACCAGGGTTGCCATTTTTTTATTCTCATTTTTCACTGCATGCTGCAGGATTCTTTTTATACTGTGCACACTCACCATGCAGACCCACTCTCTCATATGTAGGCCTACCAGTGTTCTCCTGCAAGATTGGAAGCTGCCAGAATTTTGGCAGTTTCATGAGACCAACCCTGGCTTCAAAACTATAATTTCATGAGACTGACCCAGAAAGGGTTAACCCTTTAACTGTCCAACTGTAGATCTAAGTTGTTATCACTAGTGCTCCAAACGTAGATCAACGTTTTATTTTTCCTGCCTCCAAATTTGACATGTGGCCTAAGATGCCTGGTCAGCATAGAATGGGTCTTAACCCTTTGACTGTCGCAAGCCCCTTTCTGAAACTGTCATTCTATGTCGAAAAATTTTGGGAAAAAAAAACAAATTAATTTTTCTTGTGAAATGATAGAGAATCTTTTCCCGATGGTAATGACACCAAAAGTATGAAATCTGATCGAAAACTCACGGAATTACGCTCCTACGAAGTTAGCGGTCTCGGCAACATATATGCATCGGCAATTTCGCCGACTTTGAGCTTTATTTTTGGCCAATTCCATTGTTCCAGTTGACCAAACTCATAGCTATTTCTTTAGAACTCCATTTTTTCTATCAATTGAGTACAAGAAACTGCCAATTTACCGATTTGAACTACCCAATAAAGTGGTCAGAAATTGGCAATTTGGCCAATTTCACGCAAATTAAAAAAGATGCCAATTTCAAAATAGGGTCCAGAATAAACAATGTAGACATTCTTGGCACTAAAATAACATATCCTCTGTTCATTAGTCATATGTCCCTAGGCCCCTCTTATATTACTATTGCTTTCTATTTTGACTTTTTATTCATACAAAAAATAGAAGATTTACTGTTATGCAAACTACTGCATTATTGTAAAAATGGTATAAATAATATCAAAGCACTAGTGAAAGAAAATTAGACTCCCCAGTTGATGTGTATTGGACATGTGGTGTGATTTGCTTACTCTTGAACATTGGTAAAAATCGAACATTTCTGTTAATTTGAGCTCAATTTCAAGGTCGTTTTCATCGTGAAACTAATCAAAATCATCTCTATTTCTGTAATATATTTTCCTTTCTATCACATGAGACCATGAAAACGAGAATACAACAATAAATACTATACGAAAATACACCTCAAAGTCGGCATTTTAATCCCCAAAAAAACGGTCAGTTTTTGTTTCTCATTATGCACTGCGTGCTGCAGGATTTTTTTATATGGTGCACAATGACCACACAGACCCATTCTCTCACATGTGGGCCTACCAGCTTTCTCCTGCTTGATTTAAAGCTGCAAAAACTTATTATTATTTTTTTTTTTTTTTTTTTTTTTTTTTTTTTTTGCAAAAATTGTTGAGTATATACACATCCAAAACACTGGCTCATAAGACGTATATGTACGACCAAAACAGTCAAAGGGTTAACACTCAGTGTGTGCAATATTAAAAAAATCTGGGACCACTTAGTACCTTATGGGAGCATGAGTTCAATTGAGCACCAGCTAGAGCAAACCAGGGATTCAATGATGTCATGTCGCATTAACACTCCCATTTTAAGAAGAAAGTGATGTTGACTCTGAGTTTAGTGACTTTGAGATGGATGTGTCCACAATTGGTCAAGAAAATGTCAAAAACCTTGACAATAACCCATATGCTACATCCTCTAGTAATATACCTACAATTGAGGTTAGGCTTCTTGGGCGGTAATTTGACGGTAACGACTTGTCCCCGGCTAATGTAATTCCTATTTTTAAAGCAGGGGACATGTCATTACCGTCAAATTACCGCCCAATAAGCCTAACCTCAATTGTAGGCATATTACTAGAGGATGTTGCATATGGGTTATTGTCAAGGTTTTTGACATTTTCTTGACCAATTGTGGACACATCCATCTCAAAGTCACTAAACTCAGAGTCAACATCACTTTCTTCTTAAAATGGGAGTGTTAATGCGACATGACATCATTGAATCCCTGGTTTGCTCTAGCTGGTGCTCAATTGAACTCATGCTCCCATAAGGTACTAAGTGGTCCCAGATTTTTTTAATATTGCACACATTGAGTGTTAACCCAGTAAGAGTAGGTCTTAGACAGGGATGTGTAATGTCACCATGGTTGTTTAATATATTTATAGATGGGGTTGTAAAAGAAGTAAATGCTAGGGTGTTTGGGAGAGGGGTAGGATTAAATTATGGGGAATCAAATACAAAATGGGAATTGACACAGTTACTTTTTGCTGATGATACTGTGCTTATGGGAGATTCTAAAGAAAAATTGCAAAGGTTAGTGGATGAGTTTGGGAGTGTGTGTAAAAACAGAAAGTTGAAAGTGAACATAGAAAAGAGTAAGGTGATGAGGGTATCAAATGATTTAGATAAAGAAAAACTGGATATCAAATTGGGGAGGAGGAGTATGGAAGAAGTGAATGTTTTCAGATACTTGGGAGTTGAAGTGTCGGCGGATGGATTTATGAAGGATGAGGTTAATCATAGAATTGATGAGGAAAAAAAGGTGAGTGGTGCGTTGAGGTATATGTGGAGTCAAAAAACGTTATCTATGGAGGCAAAGAAGGGAATGTATGAAAGTATAGTAGTACCAACACTCTTATATGGGTGTGAAGCTTGGGTTGTGAATGCAGCAGCGAGGAGACGGTTGGAGGCAGTGGAGATGTCCTGTCTAAGGGCAATGTGTGGTGTAAATATTATGCAGAAAATTCGAGTGTGGAAATTAGGAGAAGGTGTGGAATTAATAAAAGTATTAGTCAAAGGGCTGAAGAGGGGTTGCTGAGGTGGTTTGGTCATTTAGAGAGAATGGATCAAAGTAGAATGACATGGAGAGCATTTAAATCTGTAGGAGAAGGAAGACGGGGTAGGGGTCATCCTCGAAAAGGTTGGATGGAAGGTGTAAGGGAGGTTTTATGGGCAAGGGGCTTTGACTTCCAGCAGGCGTGCATGAGCGTGTTCGATAGGAGTGAATGGAGATGAATGGTATTTGGAACCTGACGATCTGTTGGAGTGTGAGCAGGGTAATATTTAGTGAAGGGATTCAGGGAAACCGGTTATTTTTATATAGCCAAACTTGAGTCCTGGAAATGGGAAGTACAATGCCTGCACTCTAAAGGAGGGATTTCGGGATATTAGCAGTTTGGAGGGATATGTTGTGTATCTTTATACATATATGCTTCTAAACTGTTGTGTTCTGAGCACCTCTGCAAAAACAGTGATTATGTGTGAGTGAGGTGAAAGTGTTGAATGATGATGAAAGTATTTTCTTTTTGGGGATTTTCTTTCTTTTTGGGTCACCCTGCCTCGGTGGGAGACGGCCGACTTGTTAAAAAAAAAAAAAAAAAAAAAAAAAAAAAAAAAAAAAAAAAAAAAAAAAAGCCTAACCTCAATTGTAGGCAAATTACTACAGTCAATTATAGCTGATAATATAAGAAGCCATCTCGATAGGCATAATTTGATTAATGATACTCAACATGGATTCACCAGGGGCCGTTCCTGCCTAACTAATTTATTAACTTTCTTCAGTAAGGCTTTTGAGGCCATTGATCATGATAAAGAATTCGATATTGTTTATTTGGATTTTAGTAAGACTTTAGATAGAGTACCACGTCAGACACTACACCTGTTTGAAGAGGTAAATTAATGTCCTATAACCTATGCCCTAAGTAAAGAGAAACAATTCTGGAATGTGTAATACATGTTCAGCAGGCTGGCTGATTGACTTTGGCTGTCTCTATCTCCATCTGTCTGTCTCTGTCTATCTCTGTCTGTATCTCACAAGTACACATAAATACAATTATACATAATGTAAATTACCTAGAATAACCCAAAAAATTCAGACAAAGTGCTATACTGTGCTTGTACATATAAGGCATAATAAGCATGACTGGCAAGTAACACGCATTTTCACTTGTTCAGGAGTCAGACGTGACTATTCTGCAACATGTGTAATACCTGTTGGCTCATGAGTGACTCTGAGACAGAGACACAAACAGAGAGACAGAAAGAGAGACAAGTGGTTATATGGGTCCAGGCTTGTCACTTCTGTAAACTATGAGACACACTTCACACTAACCGTGGCTATGTGGGTCCAGGCTTGTGCCATTTGGGTCAGTGTAGCATCATCATCTTTCTCCTGTAAAGTCTTCAGTTCCTTCCGAGCAGCATCCACACGTTCCATCTTCAAGTATGTCTGAACTATCAGGGCTCGACTGAGGAGTAGAACAACAATAAAACAGAAATTTTTAAACGCAAGTAATTTCACTGGTTATTATATGCTTCTTATCTTGAAATCTTTTGTTTAAGAAACATAAACTGCTACTGACTTAATAGAACATTTTATTAAGTGCCACATTTACCATTCAAGTGCATCAGACTGGTTAAGAACTCTGAGTGCTGCCTCATAGTTTTCCTCATGAGAGTAGATTGTTGCTGCTACCACCAGCAAGGCTATGTTGGTCAGATCAACATTTCCACTCAGTTGTGATTCAACGTCGTTCACAATCGTTGTCCTGTTAAAGGTATTAGTGTTTAATAAATTTATATACAATACAGGTCGGCCATCACTAAACCGGCATCACTGGGACATGTAGTGTGCCGGATTAGTGAGTTTGCCAGATCACAGAGTGGTTAGGTTAGAATACACTTAATTAACCTATCAATAAAGACTCTTTCTGATACATCTTCCTCATTTTCATCACTTTCTCCTCCACTGGCTTGCTGCTGTAGATTTACAATTATCTGTACAATTTCTGAGTCAGTATTATGATGAAATTTGAAATTGTGCTAGCCGAAATTAGTGCCGGATTACTGATGGAACCGGATAACTGACTGCCGGATTAGTGATAGCCTACCTGTACCTGCTCCTTGTTGCAGCTCTCAAGAAAGAGTTTAAGCTCTGTACCCTATGTCCTGTATACGTAGCATGACCAGTAAAATTGTGAATATTATGCACATAATTATGAATATTATGTTTGTTGGACTATGTATTGGTAGATAAGACTGTTGAGTAGACTTCAGAATGTACATGTTTATAGAGGGGCCACAGATATATCATATCACTTTTTAGTTGTAGCTACCGTGAGAGTAAAAGGTAGATGGGATACAAGGAAAATAGAAGCAGCAAGTAAGAGAGAGGTGAAGGTGTATAAACTAAAAAAGGAGGCAGTTAGGGTAAGATATGAACAACTATTGGAGGATAGATGGGCTAGTGAGAGTATAGGGAATGGGGTTGAAGATGTATGGGGTAGGTTTAAGAATGTTGTGTTAGAGTGTTCAGCAGAAGTTTGTGGTTACAGGAAAGTGGGTGCGGGAGGGAAGAAGAGCGATAGGTGGAATGATGATGTAAAGAGAGTAGTAAGGGAGAAAAAGTTAGCATATGAGAGGTTTTCACAAAGTAGAAGTAATGCAAGGAGGGAAGAGTAAATGAAAAGATACAGAGGTTGCGAGAGTGGTGAAGCAGTGAAAAAAGAGAGCAAATGAGAGAGTGGGTGAGATGTTATCAACAAATTTTGTAGAAAATAAGAAAAAGTTTTGGAGTGAGCTTAATAAGTTGAGGAAGCCTAGGGAACAAATGGATTTGACAGTTAAAAATAGGAGAGGAGAGTTATTAAATGGAGAGTTAGAGGTATCGGGAAAATGAAGGGAATATTTTTAGGAACTGTTAAGTGTTGATGAAGATAGGGAAGCTGTGATTTCGTGTATAGGGCAAGGAGGAATAACATCTTGTAGGAGTGAGGAAGAGCCAGTTGTGAGTGTGGGGGAAGTTCGTGAGGCAGTGGGAAAAATGAAAGGGGGCAAAGCAGCTGGGATTGATGAGATAAAGATAGAAATGTTGAAAGCAGGTGGGGATATAGTTTTGGAGTGGTTGGTGCTATTATTTAATAAATGTATGGAAGAAGGTAAAGTACCTAGGGATTCGCATAGAGCATGCATAGTTTCTTTGTATAAAGGCAAAGGGGATAAAAGAGTGCAAAAATTATAGGGGAATAAGTATGTTAAAAACAGAGTAGGGGAGTTAGTAGATGGGGAGATGGAGGTATTAGGTAGATGGCGAGAATATTTTGAGGAACTTTTAAATGTTAAGGAAGAAAGGGAGGCGGGAATTTCATGCACTGGTCAGGGAGGTATACCATCTTTTAGGAGTGAAGAAGAGCAGAATGTAACTGTGGGGGAGGTACGTGAAGCATTATGTAGAATGAAAGGGGGTAAAGCAGCTGGAACTGATGGGATCATGACAGAAATGTTAAAAGCAGGGGGGAATATAGTGTTGGAGTGGTTGGTACTTTTGTTTAATACATGTATGAAAGAGGGGAAGATACCTAGGGATTGGTGGAGAGCATGTATAGTCCCTTTTATATAAAAGAAAAGGGGACAAAAGAGATTGTGAAAATTATAGAGGAATAAGTTTACTGAGTATACCAGGAAAAGTGTACGGTAGGGTTATAATTGAAAGACTTAGAGGTAAGACAGAATGTAGCATACATTGAAGCATATATGAGAACAGTATTTAGATAAAGGTAGGGAAGTTTTTATTGCATTTATGGATTTAGAAAAGGCATATGATAGAGTGGATAGAGGAGCAATGTGGTAGATGTTGCAAGTATATGGAATAGGTGGTAAGTTACTAAATGCTGTAAAGAGTTTTTATGAGGATAGTGAGGCTCAGGTTAGGGTGTGTATAAGAGAGGGAGACTACTTCCCGGTAAAAGTAGGTTTTAGGCAGGGATGAGTAATGTCACCATGGTTGTTTAATATATTTATAGATGGGGTTGTAAAAGAAGTAAATGTTAGGGTGTTCGGGAGAGGGGTGGGATTAAATTATGGGGAATCAAATTCAAAATGGGAATTGACACAGTTACTTTTTGCTGATGATACTGTGCTTATGGGAGATTCTAAAGAAAAATTGCGAAGATTAGTGGATGAGTTTGGGAATGTGTGTAAAGGTAGAAAGTTGAAAGTGAACATAGAAAAGAGTAAGGTGATGAGGGTATCAAATGATTTAGATAAAGAAAAATTGGATATCAAATTGGGGAGGAGTAGTATGGAAGAAGTGAATGTTTTCAGATACTTGGGAGTTGATGTGTCGGCGGATGGATTTATGAAGGATGAGGTTAATCATAGAATTGATGAGGGAAAAAAGGCGAGTGGTTCGTTGAGGTATATGTGGAGTCAAAAAACGTTATCTATGGAAGCAAAGAAGGGAATGTATGAAAGAATAGTAGTACCAACACTCTAATATGGATGTGAAGCTTGGATGGTAAATGCAGCAGTGAGGAGACGGTTGGAGGCAGTGGAGATGTCCTGTCTAAGGGCAATGTGTGGTGTAAATATTATGCAGAAAATTCGGAGTGTGGAAATAAGGAAAAGGTGTGGAGTTAATAAAAGTATTAGTCAGAGGGCAGAAGAGGGGTTGTTGAGGTGGTTTGGTCATTTAAAGAAGAATGATATGGAAAGCATATAAATCTATAGGGGAAGGAAGGCGGGGTAGGGGTCGTCCACAAAAGGGTTGGAGAGAGGGGGTAAAGGAGGTTTTGTGGGTGAGGGGCTTGGACTTCCAGCAAGCGTGCATGAGCGTGTTAGATAGGAGTGAATGGAGACGAATGGTACTTGGGACCTGACGATCTGTTGGAGTGTGAGCAGGGTAATATTTAGTGAAGGGATTCAGGGAAACAGGTTATTTTCATATAGTCGGTCTTGAGTCCTGGAAATGGGAAGTACAATGCCTGCACTTTAAAGGAGGGGTTTGGGATATTGGCAGTTTGGAGGGATATGTTGCGTATCTTTATGTGTGTGTTGTTTAGGTAAGACACTTCTATCAATTTTGCTGTACTCGACTGAAGAAGCCTACTGTGTAGGCGAAACGTTTCGAAATAAAGATACCTAACTGTTGCATGTGTGTCTTACCTAAACAACCTGTCGGTATTTTATACCATTTTATTGTTCATCTTTATATGTATATGCTTCTAAACTGTTGTATTCTGAGCACCGCTGCAAAAACAGTGATAATGTGTGAGTGTGGTGAAAGTGTTGAATGATGATGAAAGTATTTTCTTTTTGGGGATTTTCTTTCTTTTTTGGGTCACCCTGCCTCAGTGGGAGACGGCCGACTTGTTGAAAAAAAAAAAAAAAAAAGTCTGTTGAGTATACCAGGTAAAGTGTATGGTAGAGTTATTATTGAAAGAATTAAGAGTAAGACAGAGAGTAGGATAGTAGATGAACAAGAAGACTTTAGGAAAGGTAGGGAGTGTGTAGACCAAGTGTTTACAGTGAAACATATAGGTGAACAGTATTTAGAAAAGGCTAAAGAGGTTTTTGTGGCATTTATGGATTTGGAAAAGGCATATGACAGGATGGATAGGGGGGTAATGTGGCAGATGTTGCAGGTGTATGGTATAGGAGGTAGGTTACTGAAAGCAGTGAAGAGTTTTTATGAAGATAGTGAAGCTCAGGTTAGAGTATGTAGGAGAGAGGGAGATTATTTCCCAGTAAAAGTAGGCCTTAGACAAGGATGTGTGGTGTCACCGTGGCTGTTCAATATATTTATAGATGGGGATGTAAGAGAAGTGAATGCGAGGGTCTTGGCAAGAGGTGTGTAGTTAAAAGATAAAGAATCGAACACGAAGTGGGAGTTGTCACAGTTGCTCTTTGCTGATGACACTGCTTTTGGGAAATTCTAAAGAGAAGTTGCAGAGGTTGGTGGATGAATTTGGTGGGGTACGTAAAACAAGAAAATTAAAAGTGAATATAGGAAAGAGTAAGGTGATGAGGATAACAAAAAGATTAGGTGATGAAAGATTGGATATCAGATTGGAGGGATAGAGTATGGAGGAGGTGAATGTATTCAGATATTTAGGAGTGGACTTGTCAGCAGATGGGTCTATGAAGGATGAGGTGAATCACAGAATTGATGAGGGGAAAAGGGTGAGTGGTGCACTTAGGAGTCTGTGGGGTCAAAGAACTTTGTCCATGGATGCAGAGGGAAATGTATGTGAGTATAGTTATACCAACACTCCTATATGGGTGTGAAGCATAGGTGATGAATGTTGCAACAAGGAGAAGGTTGGAGACAGTGGAGATGTCATGTCTGAGGGCAATGTGTGGTGTGAATATAATGCAAAGAATTCGTAGCTTGGAAATTAGGAGAAGGTGCAGGGTTACCAAAACCATTATCCAGAGGGTTGGGGAGGGGTTGTTGAGGTGGTTTGGACATGTAGAAGGTAACAAAACAGAATGACCTCTAGAGTGTATAAATCTGTTGTAGAGGGAAGGTGGGGTAAGGGTCGGCCTAGGAAAGGTTGGAGGGAGGGGGTAAAGGAGGTTTTGTGTGCGAGGGGTTTGGACTTACAGCAAGCATGCATGAGCGTATTTGATAGGAGTGAATGGAGGCAAATGGTTTTTAATATTTGACATGCTGTTGGAGTGTGAAAAAGTAACATTTATGAAGGGATTCAGGAAAACCAGCAGGCTGGACTTGAGTCCTGCAGATGGGAAGTACAGTGTCTGCACTCTGAAGGAGGGGTGTTAATGTTGCAGTTTCATAACTGTAGTGTAAAGCACCCCTCTGGCAAGACAGTGATGGAATGAATGATGATGATAGTTTTTCTTTTTCGGGCCACCCTGCCTTGGTGGGAATCGGCCAATGTGTTAATAAATAAAAATATGCACATTAAGGAAATTTAAACCTTAGAATATGAAAGGAAGGTGCGTTGCTTGGAATCTGAATGAGAGATAATTTTAAGAGCTGATTTCTGCTAAGTAACAATGAGTTTAAGGTGATTAGCTGTTGCTGATCCCCATGCATACCCCTCAAGGGAGGTTCCTTGATGCTGGTGAGGGGCTCTTAATCTAGAGAAATGGTTCTGTGCTCTGGTTCCCTGAATTGAGCCTGAATACCTTCCATCCCCCCCCCCCCACATGTGCTGTATAATCCTATGGGTTTAGCACTCCCCCATGATTATAATAATAATTCCCATGTACAAATACCCTAAGTGAGGCATGGATAGATTAGTGAGTAGTACAAAGCAAGCAGGGATGCTTGGGGTCCATAACAGCATATTTCTGAGACAATGACCATGGTTTTGAAATATTATTTTAGAAACATTCTGTATGTTTGAGTGCTGAATTTTAATTTGTTGTCAAGAATTTATCTTCATCCTGCCTTTCAATAGGAGTATTGTTTAATAATAATACATGTATCTTTATTTACTACAAGTACATGTACATGGTATACAGGCCTAGCTGATATCAATGACATACATGTACTGTACTACTATATAGAAAGCCGCTCATTATGCTGAGTATTTCGGGCAAATTAGGTCAGTTTTATGCTTATCATTGTTGATTTTGCAGATGTTCTAGTTATCCAGTCCATCATTTTCCTTGTGCTTGTTATAATAACAATGATGCAACATTGTTATATAATTTTAGTATACCTCTATTCTTTATAATATGCAATGTAAGATCATCATTGGAGGTTAACACACTAAAGACTGACCTGTTTTCTGGAGACTGCATATAACATGCTAAGAGTTTAAGAGCTTGGAGAGGAGCTGCTGCAGATGGTTTAATTTCACTCTGGACAACACCATACTTGCGCTGACCTATAAGGGCTCGGTAAAGAAAGACATCTCGTTCTTGACGTAGCTCGGGTGTGCTTGGCTGAAAAGGCAGAACGAGTGAGTGGTGTGTGCTTACATGGTGTGAGTGGTGTGGTGTGTGCTTACGTAGTGTGAGTGGTGTGGTGTGTGCTTACGTAGTGTGAGTGGTGTGGTGTGTGCAAGTACCTGGAGTATACCTTGAGGGAGTTCCAAGAGTCATGTTCAGTTACAATACAGTTCCAAAAGTCAAGGTCCCCGTGGCCCAGTCAATGATCAGACCTCACAGTAGGTCAGGGCCTGATCAACCAGACTGTTACTGCTGGCCACACGCAAACCGACATACGAACCACAGTCCAGCTAGTACTCAGGTACTACCTTTAGATGCCTGTCCAGCTCCTTCTTGAAGACAGCAAAGAGTCTACTGGTAATCCCCCTTATGTATGCTCAGAGGCAGCTGAACAGTCTTGGGCCCCTGACACTTGTGTTCTCTTAGTGTACTCATGGTACCCCTGCTTTTCATTGGGGGGATGTTGCACTGCCTGCCAAGTCTTATGCTTTCGCTTGGAATTTCTCTATTCTCTCAGAGTGGTTGTTTTGCATATTCTGACATCACCTGTTTACTGTGATCTTATTGCATATGCATATGCATATATATATATATATATATATATATATATATATATATATATATATATATATATATATATATATATATATATATATATATATTTTTTTTTTTTTTTTTTTTTTTTTTCAACAAGTCGGCCGTCTCCCACCGAGGCAGGGTGACCCAAAAAAAAAAAAAGAAAATCCCCAAAAAGAAAATACTTTCATCATCATTCAACACTTTCACCACACTCACACATTATCACTGCTTTTGCAGAGGTGCTCAGAATACAACAGTTTAGAAGCATATACGTATAGAGATACACAACATATCCCTCCAAACTGCCAATATCCCAAACCCCTCCTTTAAAGTGCAGGCATTGTACTTCCCATTTCCAGGACTCAAGTCCGACCATATGAAAATAACCGGTTTCCCTGAATCCCTTCACTAAATATTACCCTGCTCACACTCCAACAGATCGTCATGTCCCAAGTATCATTCGTCTCCATTCACTCCTATCTAACATGCTCATGCACGCTTGCTGGAAGTCCAAGCCCCTCACCCACAAAACCTCCTTTACCCCCTCTTTCCAACCCTTTCGAGGACGACCCCTACACCTCTTTCCTTCCCCTATAGATTTATATGCTTTCCATGTCATTCTACTTTGATCCATTCTCTCTAAATGACCAAACCACCTCAACAACCCCTCTTCTGCCCTCTGACTAATGCTTTTATTAACTCCACACCTTCTCCTAATTTCCACACTCCGAATTTTCTGCATAATATTTACACCACACATTGCCCTTAGACAGGACATCTCCACTGCCTCCAACCGTCTCCTCGCTGCTGCATTTACCACCCAAGCTTCACATCCATATAAGAGTGTTGGTACTACTATACTTTCATACATTCCCTTCTTTGCCTCCATAGATAACGTTTCTTGACTCCACATATACCTCAACGCACAACTCACCTTTTTTCCCTCATCAATTCTATGATTAACCTCATCCTTCATAAATCCATCCGCCGACACGTCAACTCCTAAGTATCTGAAAACATTCACTTCTTCCATACTCCTCCTCCCCAATTTGATATCCAATTTTTCTTTATCTAAATCATTTGATACCCTCATCACCTTACTCTTTTCTATGTTCACTTTCAACTTTCTACCTTTACACACATTCTCAAACTCATCCACTAACCTTTGCAATTTTTCTTTAGAATCTCCCATAAGCACAGTATCATCAGCAAAAAGTAACTGTGTCAATTCCCATTTTGAATTTGATCCCCCATAATTTAATCCCACCCCTCTCCCGAACACCCTAGCATTTACTTCTTTTACAACCCCATCTATAAATATATTAAACAACCATGGTGACATTACACATCCCTGTCTAAGACCTACTTTTACCGGGAAGTATTCTCCCTCTCTTCTACACACCCTAACCTGAGCCTCACTATCCTCATAAAAGCTCTTTACAGCATTTAGTACCTTACCACCTATTCCATATACTTGCAACATCTGCCACATTGCTCCTCTATCCACTCTATCATATGCCTTTTCTAAATCCATAAATGCAATAAAAACTTCCCTACCTTTATTCAAATACTGTTCACATATATGCTTCAATGTAAACACTTGATCTACACATCCCCTACCCACTCTGAAGCCTCATTGCTCGTCCGCAATTATATATATATATATATATATATATATATATATATATATATATATATATATATATATATATATATATCTGCAAAACAACCACTCTGAAAGAATAGAGAAATTCCAAGCGCTTTCGTGACTACTCACATTATCAAGGAACTGTTTACTGTGATCTTATTGCATATATATATCTATATATATATATATATATATATATATATATATATATATATATATATATATATATATATATATATATATATATATATATATATATATATGTATCTATATATATTTTTTTTTTTTTTTTTCAACAAGTCAGTCGTCTCCCACCGAGGCAGGGTGACCCAAAAAAAGAAAGAAAATCCCCAAAAAGAAAATACTCTCATCATCATTCAACACTTTCACCACACTCACACATTATCACTGCTTTTGCAGAGGTGCTCAGAATACAACAGTTTAGAAGCATATACGTATAAAGATACACAACATATCCCTTAAAACTGCCAATATCCCAAACCCCTCCTTTAAAGTGCAGGCATTGTACTTCCCATTTCCAGGACTCAAGTCCGACTACAGTGGACCCCCGGTTAACGATTTTAATCCGTGCAAGAGGGCTCATCGTTATGCGAAATAATCGTTATGCGAATGAATTTTCCCCATAAGAAATAATGGAAATAAAATTAATCCGTGCAAGACGCCCAAAAGTATGAAAAAAATTTTTTTTTACCACATGAAATGTTAATTTTAATACACACAAACTGAAAAAGGCATTCACAATTACATGACACTTACTTTTATTGAAGATCTGGTGATGATTGATGGGATGGGAGGAGGGGAGAGCATTATCTTCTTACTGTTTAGAAGGGGAATCCCCTTCCATTAGGACTTGAGGTAGCAAGTCCTTTTCTGGGGTTACTTCCCTTCTTCTTTTAATGCCACTAGGACCAGCTTGAGAGTCACTGGATCTCTGTCGCACAACAAATCTGTCCATAGAGCTCTGTACCTCCCGTTCCTTCAAGACTTTCCTAAAATGGGCCATAACATTGTCATTGAAATAGTCACCAGCACGGCTTGCAACAGCTGTGTCAGGGTGATTTTCATCTATAAAGGTTTGCAGTTCAACCCACTCTGCACACATTTCCTTAATCTTTGAAGTAGGCACAATGGATTCCACAACTGGCATAGGCTTCTCAGGGTTAGCCCCAAACCCTTCAAAATCTTTCTTAATTTCCATACTAATTCTCACCCTTTTTACCACAGGGTTGGCACTAGAAGCTTTCTTGGGGCCCATGGTCACTTATTTTCCAGAAACAGCACCGAAAACACTGTAATAATACGAAATATTCCGAGTGTATGCTTGGATGTTACCGCGGAGGCTGGCTGGTAAACAATGGGACGGCCGGCACATGTGAGGGCACATTGGACGCGTCTCGGACGAAAATCGGTAAGCGGGTTTTTAATCGGTATGCGCGGCAAAAATTTTGCGATAAAAGTAATCGTTATGCGGAAAAATCGCTATGCGATGCCATCGTTATGCGGGGGTCCACTGTATATGAAAATAACCGGTTTCCCTGAATCCCTTCACTAAACATTACCCTGCTCACACTCCAACAGATCGTCAGGTCCCAAGTATCATTCGTCTCCATTCACTCCTATCTAACACGCTCATGCACGCTTGCTGGAAGTCCAAGCCCCTCGCCCACAAAACCTCCTTTACCCCCTCTTTCCAGCCCTTTCGAGGACGACCCCTACCCCTCTTTCCTTCCCCTATAGATTTATATGCTTTCCATGTCATTCTACTTTGATCCATTCTCTCTAAATGACCAAACCACCTCAACAACCCCTCTTCTGCCCTCTGACTAATGCTTTTATTAACTCCACACCTTCTCCTAATTTCCACACTCCGAATTTTCTGCATAATATTTACACCACACATTGCCCTTAGACAGGACATCTCCACTGCCTCCAACCGTCTCCTCGATGCTGCATTTACCACCCAAGCTTCACATCCATATAAGAGTGTTGGTACTACTATACTTTCATACATTCCCTTCTTTGCCTCCATAGATAACGTTTCTTGACTCCACATATACCTCAACGCACAACTCACCTTTTTTCCCTCATCAATTCTATGATTAACCTCATCCTTCATAAATCCATCCGCCGACACGTCAACTCCTAAGTATCTGAAAACATTCACTTCTTCCATACTCCTCCTCCCCAATTTGATATCCAATTTTTCTTTATCTAAATCATTTGATACCCTCATCACCTTACTCTTTTCTATGTTCACTTTCAACTTTCTACCTTTACACACATTCTCAAACTCATCCACTAACCTTTGCAATTTTTCTTTAGAATCTCCCATAAGCACAGTATCATCAGCAAAAAGTAACTGTCAATTCCCATTTTGAATTTGATCCCCCATAATTTAATCCCACCCCTCTCCCGAACACCCTAGCATTTACTTCTTTTACAACCCCATCTATAAATATATTAAACAACCATGGTGACATTACACATCCCTGTCTAAGACCTACTTTTACCGGGAAGTATTCTCCCTCTCTTCTACACACCCTAACCTGAGCCTCACTATCCTCATAAAAGCTCTTTACAGCATTTAGTACCTTACCACCTATTCCATATACTTGCAACATCTGCCACATTGCTCCTCTATCCACTCTATCATATGCCTTTTCTAAATCCATAAATGCAATAAAAACTTCCCTACCTTTATTCAAATACTGTTCACATATATGCTTCAATGTAAACACTTGATCTACACATCCCCTACCCACTCTGAAGCCTCCTTGCTCGTCCGCAATTCTATATATATATATATATATATATATATATAAATATATATATATATTTATATAGATATATATAGATATATATATATATATATATATATATATATATATATATGCAAAACAACCACTCTGAAAGAATAGAGAAATTCCAAGCGCTTTCGTGACTACTCACATTATCAAGGAACTGTTTACTGTGATCTTATTGTATGTATGTATGTATGTATGTATGTATGTATGTATGTATGTATGTATGTATGTATGTATGTATGTATGTATGTGTATATATATATATATATATATATATATATATATATATATATATATATATATATATATATATATATATATATATATATATATATATATATATATATATATGTATCTATATATTTTTTTTTTTTTTTTTTTCAACAAGTCAGTCGTCTCCCACCGAGGCAGGGTGACCCAAAAAAAGAAAGAAAATCCCCAAAAAGAAAATACTCTCATCATCATTCAACACTTTCACCACACTCACACATTATCACTGCTTTTGCAGAGGTGCTCAGAATACAACAGTTTAGAAGCATATACGTATAAAGATACACAACATATCCCTCCAAACTGCCAATATCCCAAACCCCTCCTTTAAAGTGCAGGCATTGTACTTCCCATTTCCAGGACTCAAGTCCGACTATATGAAAATAACCGGTTTCCCTGAATCCCTTCACTAAACATTACCCTGCTCACACTCCAACAGATCGTCAGGTCCCAAGTATCATTCGTCTCCATTCACTCCTATCTAACACACTCATGCACGCTTGCTGGAAGTCCAAGCCCCTCGCCCACAAAACCTCCTTTACCCCCTCTTTCCAGCCCTTTCGAGGACGACCCTACCCCTCTTTCCTTCCCCTATAGATTTATATGCTTTCCATGTCATTCTACTTTGATCCATTCTCTCTAAATGACCAAACCACCTCAACAACCCCTCTTCTGCCCTCTGACTAATGCTTTTATTAACTCCACACCTTCTCCTAATTTCCACACTCCGAATTTTCTGCATAATATTTACACCACACATTGCCCTTAAACAGGACATCTCCACTGCCTCCAACCGTCTCCTCGCTGCTGCACCCAAGCTTCACATCCATATAAGAGTGTTGGTACTACTATACTTTCATACATTCCCTTCTTTGCCTCCATAGATAACGTTTTTTGACTCCACATATACCTCAACGCACCACTCACCTTTTTTCCCTCATCAATTCTATGATTAACCTCATCCTTCATAAATCCATCCGCCGACACGTCAACTCCCAAGTATCTGAAAACATTCACTTCTTCCATACTCCTCCTCCCCAATTTGATATCCAATTTTTCTTTATCTAAATCATTTGATACCCTCATCACCTTACTCTTTTCTATGTTCACTTTCAACTTTCTACCTTTACACACATTCTCAAACTCATCCACTAACCTTTGCAATTTTTCTTTAGAATCTCCCATAAGCACAGTATCATCTGCAAAAAGTAACTGTGTCAATTCCCATTTTGAATTTGATTCCCCATAATTTAATCCCACCCCTCTCCCGAACACCCTAGCATTTACTTCTTTTACAACCCCATCTATAAATATATTAAACAACCATGGTGACATTACACATCCCTGTCTAAGACCTACTTTTACCGGGAAGTATTCTCCCTCTCTTCTACACACCCTAACCTGAGCCTCACTATCCTCATAAAAGCTCTTTACAGCATTTAGTAACTTACCACCTATTCCATAAACTTGCAACATCTGCCACATTGCTCCTCTATCCACTCTATCATATGCCTTTTCTAAATCCATAAATGAAATAAAAACTTCCCTACCTTTATCTAAATACTGTTCACATATATGCTTCAATGTAAACACTTGATCTACACATCCCCTACCCACTCTGTAGCCTCCTTGCTCATCCGCAATTCTACATTCTGTCTTACCTCTAATTCTTTCAATTATAACCCTACCATATACTTTTCCTGGTATACTCAGTAAACTTATTCCTCTATAATGATCAAAGAACATTAATAAACAACACAAACAAAACTAATAGACCATAAAAGTTCTAATAAACATTGCACCTAGGAGTAAACAAAGACATTAAAATAAATAAATAATTAAAAATAAATAAATAAAAATAAATAAATAAATAAATAAAAATAAATAAATAAATAAAAATAAATAAATAAAAAAAATAAATAAATAGATAAAAATAAGTAAATAAAAATAAATAAATAAAATTAAATAAATATATAAAAATAAATAAATAAATAAATATATATAAATATATATATATATATATATATATATATATATATATATATATATATATATATATATATATATATATATATATATATATATATATATATATATATATATATATATATATATATATATATATATATATATATATATATATATATATATATATATTTATTTATTTATTTATTTATTTTAATGTCTTTGTTTACTCCTAGGTGCAATGTTTATTAGAACTTTTATGGTCTATTAGTTTTGTTTGTGTTGTTTATTAATGTTCTTTGATTATTTTCCCTTGGATTAGTAAGTTTGTTTAGGAACAGGTACACATAAGTACATCATTATTAACATATATGTAAATTACCTAGGATAACCCAAAAAAAAAATCAGTGACTTATTTCCACTGGGGTCCTGGATATGCAACCTACAATAGTCAACTAACTCCTAAGTATATTTTTGTTTAGGCCTCAAACATAATTTGAAAGTTTTCAATGGTTTTATATAAAAAATTTTAATAGTATTTAACCTAGGAAAATGTAAGGAAGTGAAGAGAAGAGGTAAATAAATAAATAAATGTTTATTTGCTTGCATGGCTTACAATGTGTGGTTTATATATTTTTAAATGTTAATTACAAGAATGGCCTCTAGCATGCCTAGGCATTTCGGGCAGACTAATCCTAATTCTTACTTTTAATTGACACAGGTTGTGGAGCAGTACATTTTAATATATCTATCTGCATACTAGGTGGATTTATAATAATGAGGAAGTTTAAAACGTTTAACAATATTACAATTAGTAAATTTAGTGATGAGAATGGTAAGCCTTGACACGATACACTTTCTATTAAAGTTCCTATATTGGAGAGTTTCTTAGACAAACTTAGGGCTAACTTAAGATCTATTAGGCAATAGCTATATTAGGAATTTTATGTTTACAGTCGTTTGGGTGAATGGAAGTGTAAATTAGGGGGCATGACTAACATCTGTCTAACATCTAACATCTGAAGTACATATGTTCAATCCCAACCCGGATGGAAATGTTGGGTAGGTTTCCTTTTATTTGTTGCCCCTGTTCACCTAGCGGTAAGTAGGTACCTAGGTATAAGTCACCTTACACCTGATGCCCCTGTTCACCTAGCAATAAGTAAGTACCTGGGTGTTAGGTGACTGGTGTGGGTCGCATCCTGGGTACAAAAATAATTTGATTTGCCCGAAAAGTTCTGCATAACCAGGGACTTTCTCTATATTAGTATGTCACTGATGTCAACTACAGTCTGTATAAGTTGTATCAAATACTTGTAGAAATAAAGATTATTAGTATTATTACTTATAATTCGGTAAAATCAAGGCCTATCTCGGCATACCTGTAAACCAAATTGACAGGTCTACCAATTTATCACTACCTTTACTGAGACAATCATAAACTACGTTACCTGCAGTTTTTGCGCCTCATTTATACAATGTTGATAGTTGCCAATATAAAAAGAGTTTTTAACTTCAAAAAGTTCGTCGACTTCAGCCATGGTGACACTTGGCTCTGACAGGACTGCCATCTGAACACAATATTTTTTTGCTAATAAATCATTGATATTTTATCATTAATCTAAGCATCAACATGAGCACTATTATGATTAATTATAACTATTAGAAGGAAAATATCAAATTAAATTCATGATTTATGTCTTAAATTTGTGATAATTCTAATGATGTAAAGTTGGCCAACCTGATAGTTGACGTGTATTGTAATTTACCAAAACAATAACTAACTTACATTTTATCTAGCAAATATAAATAACATAAATATTGCCAAACCTTAATAAATATAATTCAATTATTATTTAACAAAATCGAAGCATTGAAAGTATTATAACTTTGTTTGTGGAGGATGTGTTGTCTTGGTCCTGGTGATGCAACTCATTATTATTATTATTATTATTATTATTATTATTGTTATTATTATTATTATTATTATTATTATTATTATTATTATTATTATTATTATTATTATTATTATTATTATTATTATTATTATTGTTATTATTATTATTATTATTATTATTATTATTATTATTATTATTATTATTAGCCGTGTATAAGGATGGGGTCCACCTCTGGTGTAAATTGTGGGACCCATATTATTATTATTATAATCAAAAAGAAGCGCTAAGCCACAAGGGCTATACAGCTGTGGGACCCACAGCCTCGGAGAAGTGGATAAAAAGGCTTCAAGGAAGAATATTTGGATTTCTTCCTGAAGCAGTTTGAATATTCCACTTCCCCTACCACCCCATCTTTTCATTCTTTTTTTTACCAATAGGAATATTTTATTACATAATATGGTACAGAAAATTTAAGAGATACATTGGTGATATAAAAGTGGCATATACGGTACATGTTGTTACGTGTGTATCACCGATTATAAGGCGAAAATCTCATCCAGCTCCTCAGAGCTGGGGCGTGTGCCTAAAATACAGCAGGCATTACCCCTTTGAACAGCCGCGCTGAGCCGCTGAAACAGAAAACTAGCTGCCCTGGGATCCCTAGTTACCCTGATGAGTCTTTTCTCAGCTTCTTAAGGAATTTAGATGCATTTTTTTTTCCATGAGCCAAGGGTCTCTGAGCCTATGGGAACAAACATATAATGATGGGCAAGTTCTCCATATTTTCTAGACTTTTGGGACTCCCTGAAGCTGGCAGCTGCCCCTCCTTCCTCCCTGGTGCATTGGAGATAAGTATCAGCCAAGGTAGATGCACATGTATAGTCCCACACCACCTGCTTCCCGTCTGTCCAGGCTTGAAGTGTGATACCATGTGGATGCTTCTGGCTGCCATCAGATCTGTATAGCTGGAGTGGCTCCCTTACTGCTGGGCATCCGGCTGTTGTGAGGCTCCTCTTGATAATGTTATTAACCTCCTCATGTCTTGCAATCTTTCCCTCGGATTTACAGCACACAAGACCATGGTACCCGAATCGGTCTGCTGCTTCACTGCCACAAATACACCTGTGTTCGGCGAGAATAGGGGCGGTAAGTCGAAGGGCAACACCGATGCGGATGGTCTGTGGGTCGAGGCGTGTGCCAAGGCTGGAGTTGGGAACAGCCAACAGAAAGTCCCCTGCATGAGGGGCTCTAACTGCCAGGAGGTGGGCTCTATCCTTCCCTGACACACTCTGAAGCATTGTTGAGGCTATATTTTCCACTATTGGGCCATCCCAGTACGATTGTTTGTAGTTGTTGGGGGGAGCAGGTCTGGTTTCAGAGCCCATTAGATTATCCCAGATCATGGCTCCGTCAATGAACTTTTGGTCTTGGACTCCAGTTTTGTCCCTAAGATGTTCAGGGAGAATCGCTGCTAAATGCCCTCTGGATGCAATACATGAGGACAGAAAAGCAGGTAGCGCAATCTGTGATGACTTGCGGACACTAATGCCTCCTAGTCTGACTGGAAGTGTAGCTTGGTTCCACTGCCCGTTTTCTAGAGTAAGGTTAAGTACTTTCGTAAAAATCTGCCTTAGGATACAGTCATATTCGTGCAGTATAGGGTTATCATAAGAAGGTGCACATCTTAGGAAATATGTCAACCTGGGCAGACTCAAGCACTTTGTGAGAAGGTAAAAGGCATCGTGGGGTGTCCAGATTGCCTATTCGTTGTTCCATTCTCCTTAACTCTTCCAATTTCTTCTTGAGAATTGTGTCAATGGCATTGCTTCCCAGAGGTACTCCTAGCAAGACCCTGTTTGTAGGGGCAATGACTACTGCTCCTGGCAGTTTTGATCTCACTGCATTAATCACTTGTTGACTGAATGAGATGATTTCACATTTGGATGGATTCAGGATGAGACCCCATTTCCTGTCCCCGTGTCATTACCTGTGTAAGATCATCTAGGAGGGACTCCTTTGTACCTGTTAGTGTGCCATTATCTAGGAACCAGATGTTTAGCTCACTGGTAAGTCTGATTGTGATTTCCCTAACTGCTATACAGAAGAGAAATGGTGCAAGAGGATCTCCTTGTTGGACACCCTCCGATGATGTGATTTCATGCTCTCCAAAGAGAAGCATTGATTCCTTGCTATACCCAGTTGAAACAAAAGGGAAGAGACCAGGGAAATGTTCTTGTATTGCTGCTAATACCACGTCTCTTTTCAGGAGATTAAATGCATTCTTGAAATCTAATTTTACCACTGCATTGTCCTCACGCAGGTTGTTGATATACGCCCTTATTGCATGAACCGCTGCTTCACTTCCTTGAGAGACCCCAAAGCCAAGCTGGTTTGGTTGAAGCATCCTAGCTGCCTGTGCACGAATACTTCGGGTACGAGGCGGCGTAACGTGTTGCCTACTGCAATTGGCCGAATTCTCCCATCCTTCTTTTTAAGTTGCACCAAAAAAGAAAGGTCTAATTTCATCAGGAATCAGACCAGCCAAGGAATTGTTGACGAACCATATATATATATATATATATATATATATATATATATATATATATATATATATATATATATATATATATATATATATATATATATATATATATATATATATATTTTTTTTTTTCTTCAACAAGTCGGCCGTCTCCCACCGAGGCAGGGTGACTCAAAAAGAAAGAAAATCCCCCAAAAGAAAATAATTTCATCATCATTCAACACTTTCACCTCACTCACACATAATCACTGTTTTTGCAGAGGTGCTCAGAACACAACAGTTTAGAAGCATATACGTATAAAGATACACAACATATCCCTCCAAACTTCTAATATCCCAAAACCCCTCCTTTAGAGTGCTGGCATTGTACTTCCCATTTCCAGGACTCAAGTCCGGCTATATAAAAATAACCGGTTTCCCTGAATCCCTTCACTAAATATTACCCTGCTCACACTCAAACAGATCGTCAGGTCCCAAGTACCATTCGTCTCCATTCACTCCTATCGAACACACACATGCACGCCTGCTGGAACTCCAAGCTCCTCGCCCATAAAACCTCCCTTACCCCTTCCATCCAACCTTTTCGAGGATGACCCCTACCCCGCCTGCCTTCGCCTACAGATTTAAATGCTCTCCATGTCATTCTACTTTGATCTATTCTCTCTAAATGACCAAACCACCTCAACAACCCCTCTTCAGCCCTCTGACTAATAATTTTATTAACTCCACACCTTCTCCTAATTTCCACATTCCGAATTTTCTGCATAATATTCACACCACACATTGCCCTTAGACAGAACATCTCCACTGCCTCCAACCGCCTCCTCGCTGCTGCATTCACAACCCAAGCTTCACACCCATGTAAGAGTGTTGGTACTACTATACTTTCATACATTCCCTTCTTTGCCTCCATAGATAACGGTTTTTGACTCCACATATACCTCTATGCACCACTCACCTTTTTCCCTCATCAATTCTATGATTAACCTCATCCTTCATAAATCCATCCGCCGATACATCAACTCCCAAGTATTTGAAAACATTCACTTCTTCCATACTCCTCCTCCCCAGTTTGATATCCAATTTTTCTTTATCTAAATTATTTGATACCCTCATCACCTTACTCTTTTCTATGTTCACTTTCAACTTTCTACATTTGCACACACTCTCAAACTCATCCACTAACCTTTGCAATTTTTATTTAGAATCTCCCATAAGCACAGTATCATCAGCAAAAAGTAACTGTGTCAATACACCCCATCTATAAATATATTAAACAACCATGGTGACATTACACATCCCTGTCTAAAACCTACTTTTACCGGGAAGTACCTGGAGTTCATTACCTTTGTAACTAGTTCAGCTATCATAACTTTGGGGTCCAGTCACTGGACCCATTATGTACCTTTGTAATCTTTTGACTACCGCCCACAGGATGGGTATGGGGTGCATAATAAAGATATTAAACTAAACTGTGTGTGTGTGTGTGTGTGTGTGTGTGTGTGTGTGTGTGTGTGTGTGTGTCTGTGTGTGTACTCACCTATTTGTGGTTGAGTGTGTACTCACCTAATTGTACTCACCTAATTGTGGTTGCAGGGGTCGAGACTCAGCTCCTGGCCCCGCCTCTTCGCTGATCGCTACTGGATCCTCTCTCTCTCTGCTTCCTGAGCTTTGTCATACCCTCTTCTTAAAACTATGTATGGTTCCTGCCTCCACTACTTCACTTGCTAGGCTATTCCACTTGCTGACAACTCTATGACTGAAGAAATACTTCCTAACGTCCCTGTGACTCGTCTGAGTCTTCAGCTTCCAGTTGTGACCCCTTGTTCCTGTGTCCCCTCTCTGGAACATCCTATCTCTGTCCACCTTGTCTATTCCCCGCAGTATCTTGTATGTCGTTATCATGTCTCCCCTGACCCTTCTGTCCTCCAGTGTCGTCAGTCCGATTTCCCTTAACCTTTCCTCGTACGACATTTCCTTGAGCTCTGGGACTAGCCTTGTTGCAAACCTTTGTACTTTAACTTCTTGACGTGCTTGACCAGGTGTGGGTTCCAGACTGGTGCTGCATACTCCAGTATGGGCCTAACATACACAGTGTACAGTGTCTTGAACGATTCCTTATTAAGGTATCGGAACGCTATTCTCAGGTTTGCCAGGCGCCCGTATGCTGCAGCGGTTATTTGGTTGATGTGTGCCTCCGGTGATGTGCTCGGTGTTATGGTCACCCCAAGGTCTTTCTCCCTGAGTGAGGTCTGTAGTCTTTGTCCACCTAGCCTATACTCTGTCTGCGGTCTTCTTTGCCCCTCCCCAATCTTCATGACTTTGCATTTGGCTGGATTGAATTCGAGAAGCCAGTTGCTGGACCACATGTCCAGCCTGTCCAGGTCTCTTTGCAGTCCTGCCTCATCCTCGTCCGATTTAATTCTTATCATCAACTTCACGTCATCTGCGAACAGGGACACTTCAGAGTCTATTCCTTCCATCATGTCGTTCACATATATCAAAAATAGCACTGGTCCTAGAACTGACCCCTGTGGTACCCCGCTCGTAACAGGCGCCCACTGTGATACCTCTTCACGTACCATGACTCGTTGCTGCCTCCCTGTCAGGTATTCCCTTATCCATTGCAGTGCCCTCCCTTTTACGTGTGCCTGATCCTCCAGCTTCTGCACTAATCTCTTGTGGGGAACTGTGTCAAAGGCCTTCCTGCAGTCTAGGAAAACGCAATCTACCCACCCCTCTCTCTCGTGTCTTACTTCTGTTACCTTGTCATAAAACTCCAGGAGGTTTGTGATACAAGATTTGCCTTCCATGAACCCATGCTGGTTTTCATTTATAATCTTGTTCCTTTCCAGGTGTTCGACCACTCTCCTCCTGATAATCTTCTCCATGACTTTGCACACAATACATGTCAGAGAGACAGGTCTGTAGTTTAGTGCCTCGTTTCTGTTTCCTTTCTTAAATATGGGGACTACATTAGCTGTCTTCCATTTCTCAGGTAGTTGCCCAGTTTCAAGGGATGTGTTGAAGATTGTGGTTAGAGGCACGCACAGCATCTCTGCTCCTTCTCTAAGGACCCATGGGGAGATGTTGTCCGGTCCCATCGCCTTTGAGGTGTCAAGGTCACTTAAGAGCTTCTTCACCTCCTCCTCAGTTGTTCGTATGTCATCCAACACTTGTTGGTATATTCCCTCTTGATGTTCCCTTCTGTGCTGTCTTCCTACTGCCCTTCCTGTCTCTACTGTAAAAACTTCCTTAAATCTCCTGTTCAGCTCCTCACATACCTCCTGATCATTTCTTGTGAGTTCTCCACCTTCTGTCCTTAATCTGATCACCTGGTCTTTGACTGTTGTCTTCCTCCTGATGTGGCTATACAACAGTTTCGGGTCAGTCTTGATTCTCGATGCTATGTCATTTTCATACTGTCGCTGGGCCTCCCTCCTTACCTGTGCATACTCATTCCTGGCTCTGCGACTGATCTCCCTATTTTCGTGTGTTCTCTGCCTTCTGTACTTCTTCCATTCTCTATTGCATTTTGTTTTTGCCTCCTTACACCGTCGGGTAAACCAGGGGCTCGTTCTGGTCTTTCCGTTGTTACTGTTGCCCTTGGGAATAAACCTTTCCACTGCCTCCTTGCATTTTGTTGTTACATATTCCATCATTTCATTTACTGGCTTTCCTGCCAGTTCTCTGTCCCACTGGACCTCTCGCAGGAAGTTCTTCAACCCTATGTAGTCCCCTCTTTTATAGTCAGGCTTTTCCCATTCAACTCCTGTTATTCTCTCCACTTGCAGCTCTACTATGTATTCAAAGCACAGAACCACGTGGTCGCTAGCTCCTAGGGGACTCTCATACTTGATGTCCTCAATATCTGTGCTGCCCAGGGTGAACACAAGGTCCAATCTTGCTGGTTCATCCTCCCCTCTCACTCTGGTAGTGTCCTTAACATGTTGGTGCATGAGGTTTTCCAGCACCACGTCCAACATCCTGGCTCTCCATGTTTCGGGACCCCCATGTGGCTCCAGGTTTTCCCAGTCAATCTCCCTGTGGTTGAAATCCCCCATAACCAGCAACTTTGCTCTGCTGGAGTGAGCTCTTCTTGCCACCTCAGCAAGTGTGTCCACCATTGCTCTGTTGCTATCTTCATATTCCTCTCTTGGCCTCCTGCAGTTCTGTGGTGGATTATACATCACTGCAATGACCACTTTGTGTTCCCCAGACTGAAGTGTACCTGCTATGTAGTCTCTTTCTCCCGTCTCATCTATTCCTTCCATTTTCTCGAATTTCCATCTGTTTTTTACAAGCAGAGCAACCCCACCTCCCCCCCTGCCCCTTCTATCTTTCCTCATGATCTGGTATCCTGGTGGGAAGATTGCATCTGTTATTGTCTCCATGAGTTTTGTTTCTGTAACTGCTATGATGTCTGGGGACTTCTCATTGATTCTTTCTTGCCATTCCTCATGTTTATTCGTTAATCCATCTGCATTTGTGTACCAAACCTTCAACTTCTGTTCTAATACTGTAACTGTGGTGCGGGGGGTGGA
>NC_091327.1:31559943-31594732 GCF_038502225.1 Cherax quadricarinatus
TAACGTTGTAATTCTAAGGGACTTTAACTTTAGTCATATCGATTGGAATTCATTGACTGGGAATTTAGAGTCTAACAACTTCTTTGAGGTAGTTCAGGATTGTTTTTTAAAGCAGTTTGTTGCAGAGCCTACAAGAGAGAATTAACCTGCTTGACTTGGTTCTGGCAAAAAAGGAAACCCTTGTTAATAATTTAGAAATTTCCTAGGAACTTGGCTCAAGCGACCAAAAATCAACTACATTTAGCATTGAATGGAAGTATGATCGTAGGGATAACTCAGTAACGGTTCCAGATTTTTACTTAGCAGATTACAATGGGCTTAGAGAACAACTATCATCTGTGGACTGGGGTAACGAAGAGAACTGTCAATATGAGAGCTTTCTAAACACTATACATGCTGCCAAAGCACATTTATTCCATATAAAGAAATTAGATCAAATAGAAATGACCCTATATGGATGAATAATAAGCTCAAATATCTTTTAGGGCAAAAACAAGGAATTTATAGGCTCATCAAAAAAGGTGAGGGTTGTCTTTTAAATCATTATATTGACATTAAGAGGGACATTAAAAAGGGGATAAGAAAAACTAAACAGTATTACGAAATTAAAGTTGCTAGAGATTTGAAAACTAATCCAAAAGGTTCCTTCCAGGTTTATAGAACAAGAGTTAAAGATAAGATAGGTCCCCTTAAAAATAACTCTGGGCATCTTACTGACAAGGAGAATGAAATATGCTCGATTTTTAATAATTATTTTCTCTCTGTTTTCACACAGGAAGACACAATATCTCAGTACATGTAATTAATTTTTATAGTGGGCCTGAGGAAGAAAATTTAAGTAAAATCACAGCCACCAGGGAAATGGTTATGAAACAAATAGACCGACTGAAGCAAAATAAATCGCCCGGTCCTGATGAGCTTTTTTCAAGGGTTCTTAAGGAATACAAAATGGAACTCTGCGAACCTTTAACTAATATTTTTAATTTATCTCTTCAAACAGGTGTAGTGCCTGATATGTGGAAGATGGCTAATGTAATTCCTATTTTTAAAGTAGGGGACAAGTCGTTACCATCGAGAGAATGAACAAAATGAACCAATAAATAATAGCTAGTCAGTTCATCACTCAGTGATTTACACAAGTGTGTCTTGCCATATTTTAGGGCAACCTTTTCCCTTTAAAAGCAGATCACTTGATTTTAAACTATGAACATCACCATATTTCTCTAAGAAGATGCTATTATATTTAAACATTAATTTATTATTCTACTTATATTCCTCCTAGGCATTTATTACTGCAGCATTCCAATTAAATAAGTTGCTGGGGAAATTACGGTGTATTACGCATGAACTCTTATGACTGTCTATCCTGCAGACATGAATGTTATATTGTTTGGACGAAACCTTCATGCAGTGTGTTTCACAGTAATTGGCAAGACTTCATAACATACACAGATATGCAGTGAAGTATATAGGTTCTTATTGAATACGTTCAGGATTATAAATGGGATGTTAAATGAAAGAGAAATAACTGTGGGGATGAGTAAGTCGCTGACAGTAAACCAGATTAAGGAAATGGTGTCGAATGGTCTTGATCAGGTCATATTTAGTTTGGTTCATATCTAGTTCAGGTTATTTTTAGTGCATGTCACTTGGGCAGTCTTGAAAGTGGTCTCCTTCAATCATTCCGCCCCCCTCCCCTCCCCCAAAAGGACTATTTTAATTTTTAAAGGGGAGCGGAAGGCCCCTGTCAGATGAGCAAAAGATCCAGTAACGGGTCATCATATGACTAAAGACCCGCACAGAAAGCACTTGCTCTGTTTCTTGAAAAATCTTGTCTAACCTAACCTAATTAGCAGGTTCTCTTACTCCTTCCTTTCCTTCTGAATTCCTTTCCCCCTCCTCGTCCTTTTAGTTCTCCTTCCTTCCTATCCTTTTAATTTTCCCTCCTCCTGCCGCTCCTCTACCCCCCAACTCCCAATCTTTAGCTAACCTTCACCAACTCTGAGATTCCTGATGTGCCTCGTCTCTCTCTTCTTTGAATTGGCAGCGTTATTACCTACGTGTATTGTGTTTCCAGGAGGAGCCTCTCTACCGAGTTAGCACCACACGTTGTCTAGATAAAACTAGCGGTAGATGTGATGGTGGTGGTGATGATGGTGATGGTGACGGTGGTGGTGATGACGGTGGTGGTGGCGGTGGTGGTGGTGGTGATGGTGACGGTGGTGGTGGCGGTGATGGTGGTGATGGTGACAGTGGTAGTGATGGTGGTGGTGGCGGTGATGGTGATGATCGTGATGGTGGCGGTGGTTATGATAGTGGTGGTGGTGGTGGGGCGGTGATGATGGTGGTGGTGGTGGTGGTGGTGGTGGTGGTAGTGGTGGTGGTGGCTATGGTAGTGGTGGTGGTGATGATGGTGATGGCGATGGTGGTGGCGATGGTGGTGGCGGAGGTGGTGGTGGCGGTGGTGGTGACGGTGATGGTGGTGCAGGTGGTGGTTGTGGTGGTGGTGGTGGTAGTTTTGGTTGTAGTGGCGATGGTGGTGGTGGTGGTGGTGATGGAGGTGGTGATGGTGATGGAGGTGGTGTTGGTTGTGAAGGAGTTAGTGGTGGTGGTGGTAGTGGTGGTAGTGGTGGTAGTGGTGGTGGTAGTGGTGATGGTGGTGGTGGTGATGGTGGTGGAGGTGGCGGTGATGGTGGTGGAGGTGGTGGTGAAGATGGTGGGGGTGGTGGTGGTGGTGGTGGTGGTGGTGATGGTGGTGGTGGCGGTGATGGTGGCGGTGGTTGTGATGGTATCGGTGGTGGTGACGGTGGTGGTGAGGGTGGTGGTGGCGGTGATGGTGGTGGTGGCGGTGATGGTGGTGGTGGTGGTCATGGTGGTGGGAGTGGTTATGATAGTGGTGGTGGTGGCGGTGGTGGTGGCGGTGGTAGTGGCGTTGGTGGTGGCGGTTGGCGTGGTGATGATGGTGGCGGCGGTGGTGGTGGCGGCGGTGATGGTGGCGGTGATAGTGGTGGTGGTGGTGGTTGTGGTGGTGGTGGTGGTGGTGGCTGTGGTGGTAGAGATAGTTATGGTAGTGGTGGTGGTGGGGGCAGTGATGATGGTGGTAGTAGTGGTTATGGTAGTGGTAGTGGTGATGATGGTGGTGGCGATGGTGGTGGCGGAGGTGATGGTGGCGGTGCCGATGGCGGTGATGGTGGTGATGGTGGAGGTGGTGGTTAAGGTGGTGATGGTGGTTTTGGTAGTGGTGGTGATGGTGGTGGAGGAGGGGGTGGTGGTGGTGATGGAGGTGGTGGTGGTAGTGGTGGTGGTAGTGGTGGTGGTGATGGTGGTGGGGTGGTGGTGGATGTGGTGGGGTGGTGGAGGTGGTGGTGATGAAGGTGGTGGTGGTGGTGATCGTGGTGGTAGTGGTAGGAGTGGTGATGGTGGTGGTAGTGGTCGTGATGGTGATGGTGGAGGTGGTCGTGATGGTGATGGTGGAGGTGGTGGTGGTGGTAGTGGTAGTTATATATATATATATATATATATATATATATATATATATATATATATATATATATATATATATATATATATATATATATATATATATATACATACATATATATATATATATATATATATATATATATATATATATATATATATATATATATATATATATATGTATGTATATATATATATATATATATATATATATATATATATATATATATATATATATATATATATATGTATATATATATATATATATATATATATATATATATATATATATATATATATATATATATATATATATATATATATATATATATATATATATATATATATATATATATATATATATATATATATATATATATATATATATATATATATATATATATATATATATATATATATATATATATATATATATATATATATATATATATATATATATATATATATATATATATATATATATATATATATATATATATATATATATATATATATATATATATATATATATATATATATATATATATATATATATATATATATATATATATATATATATATATATATATATATATATATATATATATATATATATATATATATATATATATGTATATATATATATATATATATATATATATATATATATATATATATATATATATATATATATATATATATATATATATATATATATATATATATATATATATATATATATATATATATATATATATATATATATATATATATATATATATATATATATATATATATATATATATATATATATATATATATATATATATATATATATATATATATATATATATATATATATATATATATATATATATATATATATATATATATATATATATATATATATATATATATATATATATATATATATATATATATATATATATATATATATATATATATATATATATATATATATATATATATATATATATATATATATATATATATATATATATATATATATATATATATATATATATATATATATATATATATATATATATATATATATATATATATATATATATATATATATATATATATATATATATATATATATATATATATATATATATATATATATATATATATATATATATATATATATATATATATATATATATATATATATATATATATATATATATATATATATATATATATATATATATATATATATATATATATATATATATATATATATATATATATATATATATATATATATATATATATATATATATATATATATATATATATATATATATATATATATATATATATATATATATATATATATTTATATATATATATATATATATATATATATATATATATATATATATATATATATATATATATATATATATATATATATATATATATATATATATATATATATATATATATATATATATATATATATATATATATATATATATATATATATATATATATATATATATATATATATATATATATATATATATATATATATATATATATATATATATATATATATATATATATATATATATATATATATATATATATATATATATATATATATATATATATATATATATATATATATATATATATATATATATATATATATATATATATATATATATATATATATATATGTATATATATATATATATATATATATATATATATATATATATATATATATATATATATATATATATATATATATATATATATATATATATATATATATATATATATATATATATATATATATATATATATATATATATATATATATATATATATATATATATATATATATATATATATATATATATATATATATATATATATATATATATATATATATATATATATATATATATATATATATATATATATATATATATATATATATATATATATATATATATATATATATATATATATATATATATATATATATATATATATATATATATATATATATATATATATATATATATATATATATATATATATATATATATATATATATATATATATATATATATATATATATATATATATATATATATATATATATATGTATATATATATATATATATATATATATATATATATATATATATATATATATATATATATATATATATATATATATATATATATATATATATATATATATATATATATATATATATATATATATATATATATATATATATATATATATATATATATATATATATATATATATATATATATATATATATATATATATATATATATATATATATATATATATATATATATATATATATATATATATATATATATATATATATATATATATATATATATATATATATATATATATATATATATATATATATATATATATATATATATATATATATATATATATATATATATATATATATATATATATATATATATATATATATATATATATATATATATATATATATATATATATATATATATATATATATATATATATATATATATATATATATATATATATATATATATATATATATATATATATATATATATATATATATATATATATATATATATATATATATATATATATATATATATATATATATATATATATATATATATATATATATATATATATATATATATATATATATATATATATATATATATATATATATATATATATATATATATATATATATATATATATATATATATATATATATATATATATATATATATATATATATATATATATATATATATATATATATATATATATATATATATATATATATATATATATATATATACGTATATATATATATATATATATATATATATATATATACGTATATATATATATATATATATATATATATATATATATATATATATATATATATATATATATATATATATATATATACGTATATATATATATATATATATATATATATATATATATATATATATATATATATATATATATATATATATATATATATATATATATATATATATATATATATATATATATATATATATATATATATATATATATATATATATATATATATATATATATATATATATATATATATATATATATATATATATATATATATATATATATATATATATATATATATATATATATATATATATATATATATATATATATATATATATATATATATATATATATATATATATATATATATATATATATATATATATATATATATATATATATATATATATATATATATATATATATATATATATATATATATATATATATATATATATATATATATATATATATATATATATATATATATATATATATATATATATATATATATATATATATATATATATATATATATATATATATATATATATATATATATATATATATATATATATATATATATATATATATATATATATATATATATATATATATATATATATATATATATATATATATATATATATATATATATATATATATATATATATATATATATATATATATATACATATATATATATATATATATATATATATATATATATATATATATATATATATATATATATATATATATATATATATATATATATATATATATATATATATATATATATATATATATATATATATATATATATATATATATATATATATATATATATATATATATATATATATATATATATATATATATATATATATATATATATATATATATATATATATATATATATATATATATATATATATATATATATATATATATATATATATATATATATATATATATATATATATATATATATATATATATATATATATATATATATATATATATATATATATATATATATATATATATATATATATATATATATATATATATATATATATATATATATATATATATATATATATATATATATATATATATATATATATATATATATATATATATATATATATATATATATATATATATATATATATATATATATATATATATATATATATATATATATATATATATATATATATATATATATATATATATATATATATATATATATATATATATATATATATATATATATATATATATATATATATATATATATATATATATATATATATATATATATATATATATATATATATATATATATATATATATATATATATATATATATATATATATATATATATATATATATATATATATATATATATATATATATATATATATATATATATATATATATATATATATATATATATATATATATATATATATATATATATATATATATATATATATATATATATATATATATATATATATATATATATATATATATATATATATATATATATATATATATATATATATATATATATATATATATATATATATATATATATATATATATATATATATATATATATATATATATATATATATATATATATATATATATATATATATATATATATATATATATATATATATATATATATATATATATATATATATATATATATATATATATATATATATATATATATATATATATATATATATATATATATATATATATATATATATATATATATATATATATATATATATATATATATATATATATATATATATATATATATATATATATATATATATATATATATATATATATATATATATATATATATATATATATATATATATATATATATATATATATATATATATATATATATATATATATATATATATATATATATATATATATATATATATATATATATATATATATATATATATATATATATATATATATATATATATATATATATATATATATATATATATATATATATATATATATATATATATATATATATATATATATATATATATATATATATATATATATATATATATATATATATATATATATATATATATATATATATATATATATATATATATATATATATATATATATATATATATATATATATATATATATATATATATATATATATATATATATATATATATATATATATATATATATATATATATATATATATATATATATATATATATATACGTATATATATATATATATATATATATATATATATATATATATATATATATATATATATATATATATACGTATATATATATATATATATATATATATATATATATATATATATATATATATATATATATATATATATATATATATATATATATATATATATATATATATATATATATATATATATATATATATATATATATATATATATATATATATATATATATATATATATATATATATATATATATATATATATATATATACGTATATATATATATATATATATATATATATATATATATATATATATATATATATATATATATATATATATATATATATATATATATATATATATATATATATATATATATATATATATATATATATATATATATATATATATATATATATATATATATATATATATATATATATATATATATATATATATATATATATATATATATATATATATATATATATATATATATATATATATATATATATATATATATATATATATATGTCGTGCCGAATATGTAAAACTGGTCAATTAGCAAGAACTCATTTAAAATTAACCAACTAAATATATTTTAGATTTGTTTACAATAATTTAATACTAAACAAACACAATCAAATATATTTTTTTCGTTAGGTTCAGAATGATTTTGGCGAAATTATTGCATACACAAATTTTCACTTGTCCTATATGGCAAGATGAGCGTTGCTATTTAAGCCAAGATCGCAAGTTCTGCCTATTCGGCATATATATATATATATATATATATATATATATATATATATATATATATATATATATATATATATATAAAGGGAAGTACCACCTCTATAGCTGGAATGGGGACCCTCATCCTCAGAGAAGACAATAAACTTACCTCAGGGAAAACTCAAGGTTCTTCCCGGAGCTGTTTGAGTATTTTCTTCTCCTACCACCCCCTGTATTTGATATTCTATGTGAACATTTATTAATAAACAGAATAAATTTACAGAAAAACATAAACATGAATACAATGGCACAATGTATCAAAGATCATGAATTTCCTGCAGCTCCTCCGAGGCTGGATGCGAGCCAAGTATGCAGCAAGCATTTCCCCTCTGGATGGCGACGCTGAGGCGCTGGAACATGAAAGTGGCTGCCCTTGGGTCTCTGGTGGTGTCGATGAGTCTGGAACCCAATTCTTTAAGGAAACGTGTGGCATTTTTTCCCCATGATCCCAAGGTCTCTGATCCCACTGGGACAAATTGATACTGTTGGCTTATGTCCCTGTACTTGCTGATCTTGTGCTCCTCCCTGTGGTCAGCAGCTCCTCCCTGTCGCCCCACACTGTGATGGATATAGGTGTCAGCCAGTGTGGACACACAGGTATAGTCCCATGCTAAGAGCTTGCCATTCTTCCAAGGATAGATGGTGATCCCGTCGGGGTGGTTTGCTGAGTTGTGGGTATTGTTGGCTGCTAGTGATCGGGGCTCCCTCTCGGCTGGGCATCCAGCTGTAGCAAGGGTTCTCTTAATGATGTCGTTGACCTCATTGTGTCTTGCATGCCAGCCCTTGGTTTTGGAACAGTTAAGACCATGTAGACCGTATTGGTCTGCTTGCTCTTCGATGCAAATACACGTATATTCTGTGTGAATTGGGGCAGCAAGGCGCAGAGCCACTGCAATACGGGGTCTTAGGGTCGAGTTGCGTTCCCATTGCCGATATGGGAACTGTTTGGAGGAAGTCCCCGGAGTGACGTGCGCTCACAGCCTGGAGACGGGCAATCTCCCTATCTGATGTTGCAGCCCTAAGCATGTTGGCAAGCACCTTTTCAGCGATCGGGCTATCCCAGCTTGACTGTTTGTGAGCCAGTGCTGTACTAGGGTTTGGTGCTGGAGCAGCAAGAGTCTCCCATTCAGTGATGGCACTGGCATAGCTAGGGTCTTCTATTCCTGCTGAGTCGCTGAGGGTATCAGGAAGAATTTGTCTTATCAACTCGTTTGATGCTATGGAAGAGGATAGGAAAGCTGGTAGAGCAATCTGGGATGATCTGCGTACTCCCAGCCCTCCAAGCCTGACCGGAAGTGAGGCTGCAACCACTGTCCATCTTCAAGGGAAAGATTCAATACACTCTCTAGCATGGTCTTAAGGAGAGGTCATATTCCTTGAGTTTTGGACTGCTGAAGGCTGGGGAGCATCTCAGAGAGTAGGTAAGTTTTGGGATTGACAGGCACCTGGTGAGTAGGTAGAAGGCATCGTGTGTATCAATGTCTTTCATCCTGCTTTCCATCGTCCAGAGGTCTGAGACTTTTTTTTCTAGGATCAAATCGATGGCATTGGACCCAAGAGGAGCACCAAGGAAAGTGCTATTGGCTGGATCAATGGCTCGTGCTCCGGGTAAAATGGTGCTAATATTCTGGATCATCTGTTGATTGGTAGAAACTATTTCACATTTGGTGTGGTTTAAAGAAGGCACAGGCTTTCTTCAATGTCTTTAATTTTAGTGATGTCCTCTAGGAGAGATACTGTTGTGCCAGCTAGGGAACCACCATCCATGAACCCGATATTGAGCTCGCTGGAGAGTGCTTCTGTGACTTCTTTGATGACCAAACAGAATAGAAAGGGGGCGAGAGGGTGTCCCTGTTGCACGCCCTCGCATGAGTCAATTTCATGGTCCCCAAGCAATAGTTTGGAAGTCACACTAAAACACGATTCTATGAATGGATAAAGGGAAGGGAGTTTCTATAAACTGCTTGGAGAGCAGCATCCCTTCTGACTGAGTTGAAAGTGTTGGCAAAGGCCAATTTGACCAAGGCTTTTTCATCGGACATGTTTTTGATATATACTCGTGCTGCATGGGCAGCTGCTTCACAGCCCTGTTGAATGCCAAAACCGAGCTGAGTTGGTTTCAGCATTGCAGCAGCCTCTTGACACACCTTTCTTACTGCATCCTTGGCGACTAGGCGACGAAGGGCGTTGCCCACTACAATGGGCCTGATTCTGCCATCCTTTTCCTGGAGGGCACACAATGAGGCACCAAAGAAAAGGGGTCTGATGGCCTCTGGGGCACTGACAGCCAGGCACAGGTTGGAAAATTTGGTGAGTTCAGACAGCAGCCTCTCTGAAACCTCACCAAGTGCTGGATTGAGTATTTGTTTTAAGTGTTGAGGCCTTAAACCGGTGAAACCTCCTGCTGAGCCCTGTGGAAATGACATAGCAGCTTTATACACATCAGCATCCTGTAAGGTTAGATGTTCTTCGCCTGCTGCAATGTCAGGGAGGTCAATGTTGGTACTGGGAGCCCTGGGTGGATGTTTGTCCTTCAGAGCTTGCGCCGTGCTGACGTCCTTGGGAGCGATGGTATCCTCACTGGTTATAAGCCTCAGAGCTCCAATAGTGTTACCCTCTTCTATTTTTTTGCTAATTTGGGCTCTGATTTTTGAGGCGTCGGGTGTCCTGTTGTTGGCATTTGCCCGGCGGGTGTTTGTCGCCCTAGGGGAGAGACGGACGAGGTTGTCATCCCTTGGGAAAGCATTTATTGCAGTAATAACATGCGTTGCTAGTGACTTGTCCCTCCTTGGTGGGAGAGTCAAACAGGCATTGCCAAAAAGCAGCAAGTTGTGCCAGGATCTGTTGTTTGAAGGAGCATCGTTGACTTTCTTCAGATGGTCAGTGAATTTGCTAGCAGCTTGAGGGCGAGCTGCTTTGGGGATGTGTGTCAGAGTCTTGGTGGATGTTAATTTGATTGCAGATTTGAGGTCCTCTATACAGGTGAAGTCACGGTAGCTGTCAGCCCTGTCTGCTGGGGGAGGCTGTTGGTTGTTCTCATCTGGAGCTCTCCTGGAGCCTAGACATTCATTGTGTGCACGGATGTTGCCAGTTGTGGGATTGAGTGCACATTCCTTGTGGCACACACCCGGCAAATGCCTCGTAATGTAGATATACACCATTTTCTTGGAAAATTAAATAGCTTAGCCCATTCTATAAACTTTACTGTTGAGTTTGAAGAAAATAACTCATTGCCTTTTCTAGATGTTTTAATTATTAAGGGTAATAATGAATTCAAATTTAAAATTTACAGAAAACCTACAAATAACTGTTCCTATGTCCACTATTATTCCTCGCATCAAGATAGAGTCAAACTGTCTGTTTTCTCATCAATGTTTTTGAGAGCTTTACGAATTTGTAGTCCTGAGTTCATAGATGAGGAAATATCCAAAATTTATGAAATAGGTAATGATTTAAAATACCCAAGAAATGTAATTGATAAATCTTTTAAAGTTGCTAGAAATACTTTTTATAATCCAAAAAGGGACAACCAGCCTTATTCAACTAAAAATATGTTGGTTCTCCCTTACCATGAAAACTTGGTTGATATGCCTTCTCTTCTTAAGACTTTTAATATTAAAGTTGTATTCAAAAATCTTGATACAGTAAAAAAACTTTTGATAAAGAATTCCCCCCAAAATGCTGATGGATGTGTCTATAAGATTCCTTGTAAAATTTGCGATAAAGTTTATTACGGTCAAACTGGTAAAAATCTCGAACTAAGATTAAAACAACATAAATATAGCATTAGAACTGGACAAGATTCCAATGCTCTATTTATTCATGTAAGAGATTTTAACCATCCAATTGATTTTCAAAAAGTTGAGAAAGTAGTATCAAGCAAGTCCATGGTCGACAGGAATATAATTGAATCTTGTTTCATAAAAAGCAGTTTTGACAATAATATGAATATTTCCTTTGGTTTATATAAATTAGATCCATTTATAATTAATAGAATTTGGGAAGAATTTAATAATACACTGGACAAATAATTTTAAAATTTTCTTGGGTAGAATAGCTTGGGGGTGAGTTGTGCAAAGGACCTATCCAAGTTGGCTCGGCCGCGCGTCACGTGTTTAACCGTTGTGGGATCTGATAGTGAGGTGCTGGCCAGACCCCTTATATAGCTTCCTTGGATGCTTACTTTCATAGTTCCTTGATAATGTGAGTAGTCACGAAAGCGCTTGGAATTTCTCTATTCTTTCAGAGTGGTTGTTTTGCATATTTGAAATCACCTGTTTACTGTGATCTTATGCATATATATATATATATATATATATATATATATATATATATATATATATATATATATATATATATATATATATATATATATATATATATATATATATTTATATCATATACATATATATATATATATACAATATATATATATAGTATATATATATATATGGGTATACTATAGGGGGGCAATATATATATATTATTTAGTTGTAGCTACAGTTAGAGTAAGAGGTAGATGGGAAAAGAGGAAGGTGGCAACAAGTAAGAGGGAGGTGAAGATATAAGCGACTATTGGCAGAAAGGTGGGCTAGTGCAAAGATGAGTAGTGGGGGGTTTGAAGAGGGTTGGAATAGTTTTAAAAATGCAGTATTAGAATGTGGGGCAGAAGTTTGTGGTTATAGGAGGGTGGGGGCAGGAGGAAAGAGGAGTGATTGGTGGAATGATGAAGTAAAGGGTGTGATAAAAGAGAAAAAGGTAGCTTATGAGAGGTTTTTACAAAGCAGAAGTGTTATAAGAAGAGCAGAGTATATGGAGAGTAAAAGAAAGGTGAAGAGAGTGGTGAGAGAGTGCAAAAGGAGAGCAGATGATAGAGTGGGAGAGGCACTGTCAAGAAATTTTAATGAAAATAAGAAAAAATTTTGGAGTGAGTTAAACAAGTTAAGAAAGCCTAGGGAAAGTATGGATTTGTCAGTTAAAAACAGAGTAGGGGAGTTAGTAGATGGGGAGATGGAGGTATTAGGTAGATGGCGAGAATATTTTGAGGAACTTTTAAATGTTGAGGAAGAAAGGGAGGCGGTAATTTCATGCACTGGCCAGGGAGGTATACCATCTTTTAGGAGTGAAGAAGAGCAGAATGTAAGTGTGGGGGAGGTACGTGAGGCATTACGTAGAATGAAAGGGGGTAAAGCAGCTGGAACTGATGGGATCATGACAGAAATGTTAAAAGCAGGGGGGGATATAGTGTTGGAGTGGTTGGTACTTTTGTTTAATAAATGTATGAAAGAGGGGAAGGTACCTAGGGATTGGCGGAGAGCATGTATAGTCCCTTTATATAAAGGGAAAGGGGACAAAAGAGATTGTAAAAATTATAGAGGAATAAGTTTACTGAGTATACCAGGAAAAGTGTACGGTAGGGTTATAATTGAAAGAATTAGAGGTAAGACAGAATGTAGGATTGCGGATGAGCAAGGAGGTTTCAGAGTGGGTAGGGGATGTGTAGATCAAGTGTTTACATTGAAGCATATATGTGAACAGTATTTAGATAAAGGTAGGGAAGTTTTTATTGCATTTATGGATTTAGAAAAGGCATATGATAGAGTGGATAGAGGAGCAATGTGGCAGATGTTGCAAGTATATGGAATAGGTGGTAAGTTACTAAATGCTGTAAAGAGTTTTTATGAGGATAGTGAGGCTCAGGTTAGGGTGTGTAGAAGAGAGGGAGACTACTTCCCGGTAAAAGTAGGTCTTAGACAGGGATGTGTAATGTCACCATGGTTGTTTAATATATTTATAGATGGGGTTGTAAAAGAAGTAAATGCTAGGGTGTTCGGGAGAGGGGTGGGATTAAATTATGGGGAATCAAATTCAAAATGGGAATTGACACAGTTACTTTTTGCTGATGATACTGTGCTTATGGGAGATTCTAAAGAAAAATTGCAAAGGTTAGTGGATGAGTTTGGGAATGTGTGTAAAGGTAGAAAGTTGAAAGTGAACATAGAAAAGAGTAAGGTGATGAGGGTATCAAATGATTTAGATAAAGAAAAATTGGATATCAAATTGGGGAGGAGGAGTATGGAAGAAGTGAATGTTTTCAGATACTTGGGAGTTGACGTGTCGGCGGATGGATTTATGAAGGATGAGGTTAATCATAGAATTGATGAGGGAAAAAAGGTGAGTGGTGCGTTGAGGTATATGTGGAGTCAAAAAACGTTATCTATGGAGGCAAAGAAGGGAATGTATGAAAGTATAGTAGTACCAACACTCTTATATGGGTGTGAAGCTTGGGTGGTAAATGCAGCAGCGAGGAGACGGTTGGAGGCAGTGGAGATGTCCTGTCTAAGGGCAATGTGTGGTGTAAATATTATGCAGAAAATTCGGAGTGTGGAAATTAGGAGAAGGTGTGGAGTTAATAAAAGTATTAGTCAGAGGGCAGAAGAGGGGTTGTTGAGGTGGTTTGGTCATTTAGAGAGAATGGATCAAAGTAGAATGACATGGAAAGCATATAAATCTATAGGGGAAGGAAGGCGGGGTAGGGGTCGTCCTCGAAAGGGTTGGAGAGAGGGGGTAAAGGAGGTTTTGTGGGCGAGGGGCTTGGACTTCCAGCAAGCGTGCGTGAGCGTGTTAGATAGGAGTGAATGGAGACGAATGGTACTTGGGACCTGACGATCTGTTGGAGTGTGAGCAGGGTAATATTTAGTGAAGGGATTCAGGGAAACCGGTTATTTTCATATAGTCGGACTTGAGTCCTGGAAATGGGAAGTACAATGCCTGCACTTTAAAGGAGGGGTTTGGGATATTGGCAGTTTGGAGGGATATGTTGTGTATCTTTATACGTATATGCTTCTAAACTGTTGTATTCTGAGCACCTCTGCAAAAACAGTGATAATGTGTGAGTGTGGTGAAAGTGTTGAATGATGATGAAAGTATTTTCTTTTTGGGGATTTTCTTTCTTTTTTGGGTCACCCTGCCTCGGTGGGAGACGGCCGACTTGTTGAAAAAAAAAAAAAAAATATATATATATTATATATATATAAATATATATATATATATACACACATATATATACATATATATATATATATATATATATATATATATATATATATTCGCGAGATATATATACACAAACACTGATCTCTGGCTGAAGGAGACTCGAACCTACGAACCTTAGGACAAGGTACGCAGTGCTTTACCAATCTACCCACACTGGACAATACCTTGGCGTGTAGCATGCGCTACACGTTTGATCCAAGGCAGCCAGCTTTCAGGGAGAAGGCTTACAGCTTTTCATCTCATCCCCTGCATGCATCAGCCTTACTAGAGATTTGAACAATGCAAGGAATTCGCGAGAGCATGCGAAATATACACAAACACTGATCTCTGGCTGAAGGAGACTCGAACCTACGAACCTTAGGACAAGGTACGCAGTGCTTTACCAATCTACCCACACTGGACAATACCTTGGCGTGTAGCTTGCGCTACACGTTTGATCCAAGGCAGCCAGCTTTCAGGGAGAAGGCTTACAGCTTTTCATCTCATCCCCTGCATGCATCAGCCTTACTAGAGATTTGAACAATGCAAGGAATTCGCGAGAGCAGCGAAATATACACAAACACTGATCTCTGGCTGAAGGAGACTCGAACCTACGAACCTTAGGACAAGGTACGCAGTGCTTTACCAATCTACCCACACTGGACAATACCTTGGCGTGTAGCATGCGCTACACGTTTGATCCAAGGCAGCCAGCTTTCAGGGAGAAGGCTTACAGCTTTTCATCTCATCCCCTGCATGCATCAGCCTTACTAGAGATTTGAACAATGCAAGGAATTCGCGAGAGCATGCGAAATATACACAAACACTGATCTCTGGCTGAAGGAGACTCGAACCTACGAACCTTAGGACAAGGTACGCAGTGCTTTACCAATCTACCCACACTGGACAATACCTTGGCGTGTAGCATGCGCTACACGTTTGATCCAAGGCAGCCAGCTTTCAGGGAGAAGGCTTACAGCTTTTCATCTCATCCCCTGCATGCATCAGCCTTACTAGAGATTTGAACAATGCAAGGAATTCGCGAGAGCATGCGAAATATACACAAACACTGATCTCTGGCTGAAGGAGACTCGAACCTACGAACCTTAGGACAAGGTACGCAGTGCTTTACCAATCTACCCACACTGGACAATACCTTGGCGTGTAGCATGCGCTACACGTTTGATCCAAGGCAGCCAGCTTTCAGGGAGAAGGCTTACAGCTTTTCATCTCATCCCCTGCATGCATCAGCCTTACTAGAGATTTGAACAATGCAAGGAATTCGCGAGAGCATGCGAAATATACACAAACACTGATCTCTGGCTGAAGGAGACTCGAACCTACGAACCTTAGGACAAGGTACGCAGTGCTTTACCAATCTACCCACACTGGACAATACCTTGGCGTGTAGCATGCGCTACACGTTTGATCCAAGGCAGCCAGCTTTCAGGGAGAAGGCTTACAGCTTTTCATCTCATCCCCTGCATGCATCAGCCTTACTAGAGATTTGAACAATGCAAGGAATTCGCGAGAGCATGCGAAATATACACAAACACTGATCTCTGGCTGAAGGAGACTCGAACCTACGAACCTTAGGACAAGGTACGCAGTGCTTTACCAATCTACCCACACTGGACAATACCTTGGCGTGTAGCATGCGCTACACGTTTGATCCAAGGCAGCCAGCTTTCAGGGAGAAGGCTTACAGCTTTTCATCTCATCCCCTGCATGCATCAGCCTTACTAGAGATTTGAACAATGCAAGGAATTCGCGAGAGCAGGCGAAATATACACAAACACTGATCTCTGGCTGAAGGAGACTCGAACCTACGAACCTTAGGACAAGGTACGCAGTGCTTTACCAATCTACCCACACTGGACAATACCTTGGCGTGTAGCTTGCGCTACACGTTTGATCCAAGGCAGCCAGCTTTCAGGGAGAAGGCTTACAGCTTTTCATCTCATCCCCTGCATGCATCAGCCTTACTAGAGATTTTGAACAATGCAAGGAATTCGCGAGAGCAGGCGAAATATACACAAACACTGATCTCTGGCTGAAGGAGACTCGAACCTACGAACCTTAGGACAAGGTACGCAGTGCTTTACCAATCTACCCACACTGGACAATACCTTGGCGTGTAGCATGCGCTACACGTTTGATCCAAGGCAGCCAGCTTTCAGGGAGAAGGCTTACAGCTTTTCATCTCATCCCCTGCATGCATCAGCCTTACTAGAGATTTGAACAATGCAAGGAATTCGCGAGAGCATGCGAAATATACACAAACACTGATCTCTGGCTGAAGGAGACTCGAACCTACGAACCTTAGGACAAGGTACGCAGTGCTTTACCAATCTACCCACACTGGACCAATACCTTGGCGTGTAGCATGCGCTACACGTTTGATCCAAGGCAGCCAGCTTTCAGGGAGAAGGCTTACAGCTTTTCATCTCATCCCCTGCATGCATCAGCCTTACTAGAGATTTGAACAATGCAAGGAATTCGCGAGAGCATGCAGGCTTACAGCTTTTCATCTCATCCCCTGCATGCGTCAGCCTTACTAGAGATTTGAACAATGCAAGGAATTCGCGAGGCTTCGTCGAAAAGTTGAAGAATCAACATTTACGTCAGCTGAAGCCAAATCTCTGTAGATCTTTGATGGTTTTCTTAGGATCCTTCACACTATTTCTTATGATAACCTTGTCATCGTGAGGTGTTGTCTTGTGTTTCTTCCACTTCTTCCTCAACGCAGCACTCCACAAACATCAGTGTCGTCAACTTTTTTCAGAATCCCACCAACATCTGACTCTGCTAGGCTCAAATTTTCAACAGTCTGTCTGATACTCAAAGTAGCATGTTTTTTAAGAGCTACAATACTTGAATCCTAGGTATAATATCCATCATGAATTTCATCATGAACTGAAGGGAAGAATTTAGTGTAACCAAATTCACCTCACGGAGCACACTTGCAGGAATAACCTTACAGAACAAGTACTGTTGTAGTACTGTTGTAGCAAGATAACACCGCAACTGGATGGTTGTCAAAAATCAATAGCAAACACTTATAAAAGGAAAAGAACTCAAACTACATTAATTAAGCGGGAGACTAAGACACATTATGAGATAATCACAAGATTTACTCCTGTCCCAGTTAATTTGCGCACTACTGTGCTAATTATCCCAGTGAATGACTGTGACATGCTTGTATATGAAGCCAGACACAGAAACACACAAATTGTTGAACACTAGATTAAAAAAAAAGAAAACTTTAGCAGAATCCCTATCACATAGGCCTTTGGGAGCAAGTTGAAATCAATGGTATTGTTATATTTTAACAAAGACAATAACTAATATGCTTTTGGTTTTTCAAACCAAAATTTAAAAAAACATTTTTTGAAAAGAACTAGCAAAGGAACTTGATGAAAGTAGAGCAGTACTTATAGGAACTAGGAAACAGTCTGACCAAAAATGATCAAATATACCTAGTAAACCATGTCAATGGACAAAGTAACAAAATCAGTAAACTGTAAGACGATTGAGACATCAGCACTTGAAATATACAGTGTGGATTAAAACAGAATCATGTACAAGAGCAGTATATCTTATTAAATAACTAAACTGTAATGATCACTTGCCAATCTTCAACAATAACCCACACAGAGACAAACTCAGGAGACTGACTGATCTGTATATTTCGGCGCCCTTCTGGGATCGTCTTCAGCAAAAGAGGATACCAGAAGGGAGTCAAAATATACAGATGAATCAATCTTCTGAGTTTCTATCTTCATGTGGGTTATTACTGAGCATTATAGCATTATATCTTATCGTCCAACAGTCAACTTAGAAACATGACCAAACAAGCTTTACAAGAAATGAGAAATCGCTTCGTTTTTAATGATATGATATAAAATAGTGAGACTGTATTCATATTATGCGCCAAGTTCATGAACTTTGTGGATTGAAGCTTAGTAAATTAAGATACGATGCCTGAATTTGCTGGAGACAGCATACACATATGACATTGGGACTCCCGGACATTTGGATAAGATAGTTTAGATTACGTAAGGTTAGGGCAGGGTAGGTTCTACCTGGAGTCTGCCTGGAGAGTGTTACGAGAGTCAATATCCCCTCGGACAGGCCCATGCCCATGCCTCCCCGTCGATTAGAGCATGATCATCCAGGTTCTTGCTACTGGTAGCACACACCGTCCAGCGAACGAACCATGACCTGGCTGGTCAAGATGCTACTTTATTAACTTATCCAGTTCTCTTCTGAAGACACCTACGGGTCTTTGTAATTTCACATGTATGATATGAGGCGTAGAATAGTCTGGGGCCCCTTAACTTATTGTATTTAAGTGTATTTATGGCGCCCCTGCTTTTCATTGGGGATATATTACATCTCCTAACGAGCCTTTCATTTCCTTTAGGAATGATTTCTGTATGTAGTATATTCGGGACTAGTCCCTGTAAGATTTTCCTGGTATAAATTATGATGAATCTTTCTTTCCTGCGTTAGAAGTAAAAGCCAAAGAACTTCAAACATTCTTAGTAATTAAAATGCTTGACAGAACATATACATACTATGAAAGTTCTCTGCACATTCTCTAGATCCGAAATTTCTCCTGCCTAAAAAGGGACTGTTAGTGTACAACAGTATTCGAGCCTGGAGGTTACCTGGATACCTGGAGATTATTCCGGGGATCAACGCCCCCGCGGCCCGATCCATGACCAGGCCTCCCGGTGGAGAAAACTAGTGACTTAAATAGGATCATCACTGGCTAGGCATCCCTTGTTTTGAAGGTTCTCATTATCCATCTGATCATTTTCCTCGTGGCTATAATAATGACACTGCTGTGATCTTTGAAGATGAAATCTTTGACACTATCACTCTTAAGTCATTCACATTGTGTGGTTAGAATGTGTTTTATAGTCTGTTGTAGCTTTTATTTCTTCAAGTTTTCCATTGAATTGGTTACGATAAATTACGTTCAAGTTGAGTTAAGTAATTTTTGGATATATTAGGTATGGCAAGTTATTTTTCCAGTCTTAAACTGTATCTTTAGTTTAAAGATTTAAATAAAACTTATTTATTTTATGTTACATTACCAGGAGTGAAACGGGGTAGCAGACATGAAATTACTGAGATTCATTAAATAGTTGCCTCCCCAATCATTAATGATAAGCCATCAGAATGTATTTAACTATGAGTAGAACGGGATTAATGTGCAGCCATGCAAGATAAAGCTGGTAAGTTATTCATATAGATTGCTTTGTACGAGAAAGATAATATATTCTTAACCAGTTTCAGAACTTAGAATTAATAAAAGGAGAGTAAAATAATTTGAAAATCTTTGGTATGGTTTTAGTAGCCCGAGTTGATATTTACACCCCTATGTTAACTTAATGGAGCAACTCGCACTGTAAGGAGACTGATGGTTTTACTCAGCCGTGTCCGACCCTTAAGAGAGCATTTGACAACACTGGCTCCTCTTTGTGGAAAGGAGGATAAAAAACTCAATAACGTAAGATAAGCAATTACAATAAACATCAAAAATATAGAACATTTAAAATAAATGATATAAAATACCGACACAATGGAAATATAAACCCATGCAGTATAATGTGATCCTTTATTCACAACGTTTCGCCCACGCAGTGAGCTTCATCAAGTCAAACAGATCTACCTGGGTGAAACATACGTGAGTATTTATGGGATGAGAATACTGGGTCAGGTGGAGAAAACTGCACGTGACAATCTTCCGAGTAGAGTGAGTAAAAAGTTGGGTAGCTTTTAAGAGATTGGATAAGTGTACGAGTAGACCTTCTGTAGTGTTCCTCGATTCTTATGCTCTTATGTGGGATAGCAATGAAGAAGTTTCTTGGCAAGTGGTTCAGCTATGTTATAGAAGCCATTGTTCTAGTTGAGGTTGTTGGATGCACAGATATAAAGAAATATAAAGATAGTGCACTAATCTGTATCCTAGGACAAGGTATCTATTTAATGGCAATATCCCAGAATTTTCCGAGCAGGCATCCAAAATATGGTAATAGTAGAATTACCGACAAAACATTAGGTACAAGGACACATACAATTAATATGACATTTTATTGTGGCAACGTTTCGCTCTTCTGGAGAACGAAACGTTGCCATATTTTAATGTCACTTTAGCTGCACATGTGTCCTTTTACCTAACATCCAAAAATATGATTGTAAAAGATTAAAAAATAAAAAAATTGCAAGTATTGTATAGCCAGATATATCCATTTTATTCCTTTTGAGGAGCTTGGTCTTGGGTCTTTTATGTGTCGCACTTTTATGTATGTATCTGTCCACAGGATGGATATATGGAACTCATTAAAGTACCCGATTCGGTAGCGACATCTAATCTTCTGGATAGCTGATGACAAACTCTGGAAGAGGAAGTGTGTATGTGACATTCTCTATGTTTGATAAGGAGGTCGAGGTGCAGGGTTACCCAGCTCACCCACCCGTGATCACAACTTCACCTTTAGTCGTTATATTTAGCACATCAAGTGTACCACCCTGATTGCTGCCGCTCTCAGGACCAGCTCTCATATGAAATTTATATTTCCTTGGCCTCCATGCTTATTTTTTCATTAAATTCTGAGCATTTAAATGTGTTTCGACTGCATATAAATCTCTGTTTCGCTATGACTGTTTTTACAAATGCACACGGAATTTGTTTTATTGTCCAAATTATTTAGAATGTCAGGTAATGGGCCAGATGCCAGGGATGTAAACAAAACGTGATGCATCCTTCAAGTAGATTCACATTTATCTCCGGGAAGGTCTAGGTGGGGTCTACCAGGGAGTGTAGTGACATAACACTGACCGGCATAGCTTGTTGAAGAATTGAGACACTTACGCAACTCATGGGAATCTTTATTGAAGAAACGTTTCGCCACACAGTGGCTTCATCAGTCCAATACAAAGTAGAAATGGGTAAGGAGAGGAGGAGTTTGAGGTAATCAGTCCCTCAGCCTGGAATCCATGTGTTCAGTCCATCAATCTTTTAGGAAGTGCAGCATAGGGCCAGAGAGGTGGCTTATATACTGCCGTCAGGTGAGTCGAAGCAGGAGGAAGCGGGGTCACAGTGGGACCTTCCACTAGTGTAAGTAGGTCTTCATCCAAAGGTTGGACAAGCGATGAAGTCTTTGTACCAAGATCTCATGATGTTGCAGTGTCTGACAGATGTGATGAATGGTTTGAAGAATTGAGAACAACACATGGGAATCTTTATTGAAGAAACGTTTCGCCACACTGAAGCCCAACCTTTGGACGACGACCTACTTACACTAGTGGCAGGTCCCACTAAGATCCTGCCTCCTCCTGCTTCGACTCATCTGACGGCAGTATATAATCCACCTCTCTGGCCCTATGCTGCACTTCCTACAAGAGTGATGGACTGAACACATCGACTCCAGGTTGAGGGACTGATTACCTCAAACTCCACCTCTCCTTACCCATTTCTACTTTGTATTGGACTGATGAAGCCACTGTGTGGCGAAACGTTTCTTCAATAAAGATTCCCATGTGTTGCATAAGTGTCTCAATTCTTCAACTTGTCGGTTTTCAAAACCATTCATCACATAGACATTATGTTAGAAGACATAATGTGTGTGTACATAATGAGAGCAGACACGATGGTAGCAGATATAATGTGAGTAGACGTAATGGTATTGTAAATAATGGAAGAAGACATAATTCTAGTAGATGCAATGGTAATAACTAGGAGTCGACGTAATGTAAAGAGATATAATGTGAGGATATAAAATGGGAGTTCACAAAATAAATGTTACCGGAAGCACCGATATTAGGAGGCTACCGTGTGAGACGGGGTATTTCTTATGTCAGGATGGTTAGGATAGGTGAGGTTTGTCAGGAAACAGGACAAGTGTTTCCTGACGCGGGTCTGAGTCATATGATGACCCGCCGTTAGAGCTTTTGGTCATCTGACCGAGGCCTTCTGCTGGCTTACCAGTCGAACCCTTTAAAAATTATGGTCATAATTATAACCATTGTTTTCTATTATGTCGGGAGATATGGAATATTTCTTCTGACGTAGGTCATACATAGTTGATGAAGCGCTAGTCACTTAACCGCGGTCTCCCGCTGACTTCCCGTTTCGCTCAGCAAACAGTTAAATATCGCTAATTAAAATATGTTCTGGGGGCTCAATGTTTCTATATAAAAGTGTCGCTCCTACTGTCTTATTTAACTTCACGACAGATAAATTTTCTCTCGATCTCCGCTGTTGTTAAGGTAATACATTAACTTCAAGTTTGTACTAAGTTCTTGAAGAGTTGTTTAGAGTTTCAACAAACCATTAATGCCAAGTGGAAAGGTTAATGGGCGATATTTTAACGGTGAACTATACTGCTACTCAGAAGGAAGAAATTGCACATATAAGTTAGAGGAGAGCAGAAAGTAATTTGAGGCTTTTAATGTTAAACGTTCTCATTACTTCAATGGCCGGTGCAATTGATGGTGCTCTTGCCGCGCTGCAGAGTTAAAACTACTGACAATCAATAAAGGATCTGAATCGAAATAAGCTATGATGTTGCAGAGTAACTGTGACCTGTATTACAACACAGCGTCAGCATCACCGGCTCTGCAACATTGAACAAAGCAACTATGAGCCATGTTACAACAGAGTCAGCAGCAACAACTCAGCAACATCATGAAACACACTATCAGGCGTCGGAAAGGAAATGTATTGGGGTACTGGAAAGATAACAGTTTCTCAGGAATCACAATTGTCCAACAAATTAGTTTACTATGTTTACAGTCCATTGACTGCACTGCATACGCTAAAAGAACACTTTTACTCGTATAACAGGAATTAATGTAAACTCAGGGTTAATATACACTGAGAGATATTCAACTCTCTCCGTTCACGTCGAGCTTTATAAACAGAACTTGTTGAATTAAGCTAATTCAGCAAACTTCGTTTAGGCAGCAAAACCGAGTAGTATAATTTAACTCTTGCAATGATTCTGCGAAAATTGTTCTAAGCATAATGAAATTATAGTATTTCATTCATGTTAAATAACAATAAACTAACGTATTCGAAATTGAGAAAAGTTCTGAATGTTAGGTTTGAATACTAAGGTAGTTTTGGTGACAAAAAAAAAAAAATTCAAATCACATCAATAAAAATATTTTTTAATACACAGGCACTTCCCCCCCCCCCAAAAAAAAAAAAAAAAATGTAGATTTTAATGGTACTTTCATGTTGACTTTATTTACACGTCTTACGTATTGTTTCCTTTCCAGTACGGAGACGCCTCGATACTCCCGGAATGCTCTTGATCCCAGTAATTATAGGTACTCTTATCTTCCTCGGAACAAGGACGGCTGCCTTCTATTCCCAAGCGCTGTATTAATCTTACGGGTTTATCGTTTCCCAATGAACGTTTAAATAAGTGTGTTGGTGCGTCAGTTACACATGTCAACTGGTGTAGTGACGGTATGTGCGTCTTCAAAGCTATAACGGAGTACATTACTATAAAGAATAAGTCACTCGTAAGAATACATTATAAAAATACGCTATTAGTAAGAACACGATACTTGTAAGAATATTTTACTGCTACGAATACATTATTAATACGAATTACTAGAAAGAATATATCCTTCATAAAATTAAGTAATTAATAATGTTACTGTTTTCTGGAACTAAAGAAGTTGGGCAGCAGCTGAAGACGGGGGTCACAAGTGGGTGTGACCTACTAGTGGAAGTAGGTCACTCCCACCTGTGACGCCGTTTCCAACTACTGCGCCTCTGCTCTAACTCAAGTATATAAGGTCTAACCCTGTTTCCTCTGCTTCAGATAGATCAAGCGTGAGAGACTGAATACGTTACTGGTAAGAATATATTAATAATAAGAATCTTTACTATAAGTGTCCGTTTCTGGTAAGAATACGTTACTAGTAAGAAAACATAACTACTAAGAATTCGTTATAAATCCTATGAATATGCTACTTGTAAGAATGCATTATTTATAAAAATACATTTCTAGCAAGGACACCATACTAGTATGAATGAAGAATTCATAATGTTTTAGCAAAGTGGAGAGAAGACGCAAACATCACCAAAAGAATATTTTTGAATTGCAACAGTGAGTGATTGTGCATACATCAAGGCAGTGCACCATACTTCAGAGTCACAGTCTGACCATGTTGCTGCCTTTCTGAGAGATATCACACACACACACACACACACACACACACACACACACACACACACACACACACACACACACACACACACACACACACACACAGTGAAGAGGCGGGGCTAGGAGCAGTCAATCGACCTCTACAACCTCAAATAGGTGAGTATAAATAGGTGAGCGCACACATACACACACACACACACACACACACACACACACACACAGTGAAGAGGCGGGGCTAGGAGCAGTCAATCGACCTCTACAACCTCAAATAGGTGAGTATAAATAGGTGAGCGCACACATACACACACACACACACACACGCACACACACACACACACACACACACACACACACACACACACACACACACACACACACACACACACACACACACACATTCCCCTCAAGGGGGTGCCATGATGATGGTAAGGGCTTCTCATCCTTTCTCTGATGGAAACTTTCCAATTATCTCTGTACCGTTGTATACCTGAAGATTGAGACACTTATGCAGCATATGGGAATCTTTTTTCAGGAAACGTTTCCTGAAAAAAGATTCCCATATGCTGCATAAGTGTCTCAATCTTCAACTTGTCGGTTTTTCAAACCATTCATCACGTTGTATACCTGTATTGGCTCCCATATTCCTAAACTAGTTACTATCAAATTTCTCGGTCTTGTATTTGATCGCCAAATGACTTGGATACCTCACACTGAACACGTAACTTCTTGAAAGCTGCGTGTCATAGCCGTCTCAATCTCATTAAAAACTCTGATAAACAAACCGTTATGCTCCTTCGTTTACCCGTAATTTGATCTAAACTTGATTACGGTGGCCAACTGTAGTCTTCGGTCTTTCCCGCTTCTCTTTCTAAATTTGATCCCATTCATCATTAGGATTGCATTTTGTCTCTGGGCTTTTCGGTCTTCCCCAATCGAGAGCCTATACTTAGATGTTTGCAAGATTGACGTGATGTTCATTGTCACTGATATTTTTTTCCTCTTCCACGACCTTCACAATCCTCCCACATCTAGAACGGTAACGGATATTAGTATGGCTAATTTGCTGAATCGTCGCCCATTTCTTCTCAGTATTCATCCTCAACTGGCTTTCCTTGGTTTACCTTCCCTTAATCTTCACCCTGCATCTTACTTTTCCTTCTTTCTTTGGGAAGTGCCGACGATTTGTGCTTGCTCTCCTCCCCACTACCACGTACCTAAGCTCACTTACTTACAACAACCTCACGCTCACTCTTTATTGAACACATTCTCGTTTTCATGCTGTGACAGTTCACTGATGGTTCTAAATCCCCCGATGGTATCGGGCATGCAGCTATTTTTCCTGATAAAATTATACGAAGTTATATGCAATTCTCACTGCAGCCATACACATTGCTACCATGTATGTCCCCTTCGTCATTTGTAGTTGCTTTAAACTCCCAAAGAGTATTGGAAGCTGTACAGAGGTTCGACTCCACACATCCCATTGTCCTTCGTATTACAGCTCTGGTTATGTCGCATTTCTAATAGGTACAAAGAAGTCTTTTTTTTTGCTGGTTCCCTGGACACTTCAATTTTGTGACAATGAGCAAGCAGACTCAGCCGCTCGGTTAGCTATTTAAGACCTCCAGATTTCATACAGGGGTATTCCTTTCTTGGACTATTTTTGTGCGATCTCTCAACAACTCTGCTACCGTTGGCAACCTCTTTTAAGATTCTGGTCATCTTCCCACCACTATCGTGCTGGGGGGACTGCCTTGTGCCGTTTATATATTAGACAGACACGACTAATTCATGGATACCACTTTTAGAAATGACCAGCACCACTCTGTGTAGACAGTCAGGTCGTGTTGTCAATCCACCACATCTTAATAGTGTGTTCTTTTTACCAATGGTTTGGTAGGCATCACTTCTGATGTCTCCATTGCTGGCACTTGGGCTGATGTCCTCGCTGAAAGTCCCACCTTTGATGCAGACTCTCTGATTTTTTAACAGAAACTAACCTATTGCACCAGCTTTGATTTAAATTTTACTTTTGCACTCTCTCTTCCTCCACTAACCCTCGCTCTCACACATCCCTGCCTCCTCATTCCCGCCCTTTGCATATTCTTACTTTTGCACATCTCTTCCCTGGAGTGCTAAATGACCCTTTCTTGTTTAGCGCTTAAGTGAATAATCTTAATAATAATATTAACATTAATAAAGTTTCATGCCTTAAAATTTCCAAACACAGCGTAAATTGGGATAAAGGTGAAATATTACACAAAGCTGAAGACAATCCCAAGAGGAAACTAGCTGAAATTCCCCTAATTGAAACAAAAGCTAATTTCAGCATCTCGAGAAGAAAATGAATCCCTAATGTTATCTAAAAAATGCGATTTCAAAAATTGCAATGAAGAAATAAATTCTTGCTCCACACACCCACTCATGTATTTATCTAACCTATTTTTAAAACTACACAACGTCTTAGCTTCTATGACGGTACTAGGGAGTTTGTTCCACTCATCCACAACTCTATTACCAAACCAGTGCTTTCCTATATCCTTCCTGAATCTGAATTTTTCCAACTTGAAATCATTGCTACGAGTCCTGTCTTGGCTATATATATTTTTAGTACGCTATTTACATCCCCTTTATTCCTGTTTTCCACTTATACACCTCAATCATATCCCCCTTAATTCTACGCCTTTCTAGAGAGTGCAGATTCAGGGCCCTCAGTCTATCCTCATAGGGAAGATTTCTGATACATGGGATCAACTTTGACATCCTCCTTTGTACGTTTTCCAATGCACTTACATTCTGTAATACGGTGACCAGAACTGTGCAGCATAATCTAAATGAGGCCTAACCAAAGATATAGAGTTGAAGAACAACCTAAGGACATCTGTTATTTATACTTCTTGATATGAAGCCAAGGATTCTGTTAGCTTTATTGCGAACACTTATGCACTGTTGTCTTGGTTTCAGATTACTGCTAACCAGAACTCCTAAATCCTTTTCGCAATCAGTAATATTAAGATCTACATTATTTAGTTTATATGTGGCATGGTTATTTTCCTGTCCAACATTTAGAACTTTGCATTTGTCTATATTAAACTGCATCTGCCACTTCTCCGACCACTGCATCAGTCTATTCAAATCATCCTGGAGTGCTCTAATGTCCTCATTAGAATGAATTGGACGGCCTATTTTGGTGTCATCAGCAAATTTGCTTATGTCGCTATTTATTCCCTCATCTATGTCGTTTATGTAAATTGTGAACAACAAGGGGCCCAACACTGACCCCTGTGGAACACCGCTTGTGACGTGCCCCCATTCTGATTTCTCCCCATTTATGCAAACTCTCTGCTGCCTATTTGTCAACCATGCCTCTACCCAGGAAAAAAATTCTCCTCCTATTCCGTGTGCCTTAAGTTTCCTCAATAGCCTCTGATGTGGAACTCTATCGAAAGCCTTACTGAAGTCCATATACACAATATCATATTCATTACCATGATCTACCTCCTCAAATACCTTAGTGAAAAAAGTTAGTAAATTCGTAAGACAGGAACGCCCCTTTGTAAAACCGTGTTGAGATTCATTAATCAATCTGTGCCTGTCAAGATGGCTACGAATTGCCTCGGCAATTATTGATTCCATAAATTTTCCCACTATGGAGGAAAGGTTTATTGGTCTATAGTCCGAAGCTAAGGGTCTGTCACCTGCCTTGTAAATAGGTATTACATTTGCCATTTCCCACTTGTCTGGCACTATGCTAGTTGGTAGTGATATGTTGAAAAGATTAGCCAAAGGTATGCTAAGTTCCTCTTTACATTCCTTTAAAACCCTTGCAAACAGTTCTTCAGGGCCTGGTGATTTGTTAGGTTTTAATTTCTCTATTTGTCTGAGGGCCATGTCACTAGTTACTCTAATCGTGCATAGTTTATTATCGCCTGTTCTACATAATTTATTATTTCTGGAATTTCGCTAGTATTTTCCTATGCAAAAACTGAGAGGAAGTAAGTATTGAATATTTCACACATTTCCTTATCACTGTCAGTGATCTGACCTGAGTTACTCTTAAGTGGGCCTATCTTGTCCCTAATCTTACTTCTGTATACCTGAAAGAGCCCTTTTGGGTTAGTCTTCGAACCCCTTGCGACTTTAGCTTCATGGTCCCTTCTTGCTTTCCTTGTTCCTTTTTTTTTACTTCTCTCTAACTGAATATATTGATTTCTTAACTGCTCATCTCCTCTTTTCATATGCCTGTATATGCCTCTCTTTTGACCAATGAGATGTTTTAATCTATTGTTTATCCATTTGGGATCATTTTTGTTAGATCTAGTTTTCCCACTCAGAATGAAAGTTGACAGGGCAGCTATAAATATGCTCTGAAGAATGTCATATTGGCAACCAACACCACCTCCCTGACCCAAAGTCAGGTCATACCAATTTAGCCCACCCAGGTAATTTCTCAGTCCCATAAAATCGGCCAAGCAGAAGTCAGGGACAGAGACTTGATTGCAGTTATTTGGGAAATTCCATGATATATTGAAACTAAGTGATTTGTGATCGCTTTCCCCAAGCTCATCATTAACCTCAAGATTATTAATTAGTGATTCTTTGTTGGCAAGAACCAAGTCAAGCAGAATGTTTCCTCTAGTTGGTTCTGTCACAAACTGTTTTAAAAAGCAATCCTGAACCGTATCAAGAAAGTCACTAGACTCAAGATTTCCTGTCACATTGTTCCAGTCAATTTGTCTAAAGTTAAAATCTCACATTAGCACAACATTTTCGTATCTAGATGCCTTATGAATTTCGTCCCATAGCAGTTTACTGCACTCCCTATCAAGGTGTGGGGGCCTATAAATCACACCCAAAATTATTTTTCACGATCCTCGATTAACTGTAGCCAAACAGATTCTGTGTCCGATGTTTCTAATCTTATATTTTGTCTAACACAACAATTTAAAATATCTTTGACATACATCGCCACTCCACTACCCTTCTTGTTGACTCCATCAGTGTGGAATAGTTTATAACCCTGTATGCTGCATTCAGAAGGCATCTCTCTATCTTTCAAGTTGAACCAGGTCTCTGTTATAGCAATAATATCTATATTACCTGCACTTGCAAGTAATCTTAGCTCATCTATCTTATTTCTTAGACTCCTACTATTTGTATAGTAAACCTTAAGGGAGCTAGTCACTCGTTGCCCTCTACTATCTCTCTTTGTTTGTTGATCAATTGCTTTGCCTTTACTAGCAACTTTATTTTGAATATTGTCTTTTAAAGATATTCCTGAGGTATCCTGGTAATATCTGCTGTTTTCAACCCTAATACCGCAGCCTGATTGTTTCCCACAAACACCCATACCTCTATAATCTATCAGTTTAAAGTCCTAGAAAAGTCATCAGTTACTCCCTCAATCGAATTGGCTAATGCAACCACTCCAGGCCCCAGAGAGATTAACCCCATCCCTTGCATACATATCATGTTTGCCATAGAATTTGTCCCAGTTATCAATGAATGGGATTGCAAGTTCCTTGCAGTACCTGTCTAGCCAGCAATTTATACCAATTGCCCTAGACATCCATTCATTGCCCACTCCCCTTCTAGGCAAGATGCTACATATGATTGGGATCCCTCCCTTAGACCTGACAACTTCTATGGCTGACCTGTACTTATCCAGCAGCTCCTGTCTCCTGCCCTTCCTGATGTCATTTCCACCAGCACTAAGACAGATAATGGGCTTGTTCCCATTACCTGACATAATATTATCCAACCTGCTGACTATGTCACCAACACCAGCTCCTGGGAGGCACACCCTCTGTCTGACCTTCCTATCTCTGTTACAAAAAGCATGGTCCATATATCTTACCTGAGAATCTCCTACAATTAGAATATTCTTACCTTGATTAGCAGGGGAGTCAGTGGTACCTTTAACCTCACTAACCACTGAAGTACACTCGTCCTGGAGAACAGAGAATCGATTTCCTACCTTCACATCTTCTCTATTAACCTTCCTTATCTTCCTTCTTCCTGAATTGTGAACCACATGTCACTTAAAGCGGCTGCCACTCTCCAACTCACTGCTGGTAACCTATTCCTCCTTACCAGCTCCAACAATCTCACACTCGCTCCCAAATCCATCTTGGTGAATCTTCAGCCTCCTATTTTCCTCCTGAAGAAGTAGAACCTCCTTCAACACTTTAACCTGAGATTCTAAAGCACTACAGCAAGCCATGGTGCTCGGTAACACCCCATGCTAATTCCCAGACAGCTTAGCTTAGACGGAAACTCGCCAAAAATTTCTTCATTATTTTCATTTGATCTCATATAGTGTTACTCCCTCCATCTGAAACTTTGCCTTTCTGGAGATGATTCACATACAAAAAAATATCCAGAAATGCCTTTGAAGTAACAGGAGTTTGCATCTTTATATTTGAATTGAATCCTCCGTCCTTCATTTACATAACATATATATTTGTTAGTGAGTGATATTGACAGTGTTAATGAAAGGGCAATAAAAGATGCCCATATAGCAATATTCGTTTAGATTTTGACACCGAAATGACGGCACATACAGTGACACAAATGGGCTTAAGAACTAGGCCCAAAAAGGGATAACAGGAATGCATCCAGATTTATATCCATATTTTTTTTATATTTTATTTAAAATACAATACATAATGAGGACACGAAACCCTGCGATCAAGGGTTAAATACATTTAAAACATTAAACATCACATCATACGGGCATATAATGTTTGACCATCACAACCCTGACATAAGTTTAATATGTTTATTATGCACCCCATACCCATCCTGTGGGCGGTAGTCAAAAGATTACAGAGGTACATAATGGGTCCAGGGACTGGGCCTCAAAGTTTTGATAGCTGAGCAAGTTACAGAGGTAATGAATTCACAATTTACAAAGGTAATGAACTCACAATTTACAAAGGTAATGAACTCCAGGTAGGTCTAGTCACAATCATGACAAGTTACAAAGGTATTTACAGATTACAGAGGTACACAATGGGTCCAGGGACCGGGCTCCAAAGTTTTGATGGCTGAACTAGGTACAAGGTAATGAACTCACAAGTTACAAAGGTAATGAACTCACAAGTTACAAAGGTAATGAATACTGTAAGAATGGTTACTTACGTTTATACATGGCTGCAATCATGAACAAATTTTAGAGTAATGAGCAATTCACACTTCCACACCCGGTCACAACTGTAGTGAGTTATTGGTGCAAATGTTGATTGCTGAGTCTCTCTCTCTCACACACACACACACACATACACACATACAACATACATTCACACACACACACACACACACACAAACAAACACACACACACACACACACACACACACACACACACACACACACACACACACACACACACACACATACACACACTCATACACACACACGCACACACACTCATACACACACACACACACTCATACACACACACACACACACACTCACACACACACACACACACACACACACACACACACACACACACACACACACACACACTCACACACACACACACACACACACACACACACACACACACACACACACACATGCACATATGTGGTAATGCTTTATTTACAGCTAGCAAAGTCAGGGTATTTCTCCAGAATGGTCTGTAATATACCACTGTGGATAAAATACTTAGCCATTTCTTGAACACTTCTGAGTGAGTTGTTTCTAAATTCATTAATTTTATCGCACTCCAGTACATAATGACGCAGGGTGTGACAATAATCCATCTGGCAAAGTTTACATTTCGTTTGGTCTACATCTGGTGGTGGTGATTTAACCTGCCAAGATTGTAATCTACTCCCTCTTTGAAAGCATACAGCTTAGCCAATTTATCAGTTCTATCATGCATCTGAAGACCAATGTGAGATGGAATCCACAGCATGTGCACTCTGACTCCACTGTCCACAATCCTACCATACCTGTGTCTGGCTTCTGACACAAGCATGCCACAATTTATGCTTAATGAGTTGAGAGCATTTATGGATGACAGAGAATC
>NC_091327.1:31594832-31644832 GCF_038502225.1 Cherax quadricarinatus
CACATCAGTGTCACGCTCTATTGTATAGTTTGAATTTGTTTTATACTGGACAACAACACTGGACAATAACTCTGGATAATAAAATCGGACAACACTGGACGATAACACTGGAAAATAACTTTTCGCCTTCTGAAGTAAATAAATATATACCTCATTAAATCACATATGCTGATTACAAATTTGAAGTCTGGATTGAACGATCAAAGAGATTTCCAGTTGAAGGCCTTTATTTTAGGAATTGTTTATTAAAAAAAAGTCAAGCAAATTACTTAATTGACACATGAACGTGCTATTCAGCTATCACCAACTCGTCACGAATACTCAAAATGTGAGATCCCCCCCTCCCCCCCGTAACCAAAAATTCTTAAATGTTGGGGGTTAATTAGTCTGAAAATGTGTCACTTATTCTCCATCATACAAATCAATCCCGCGTCAGGCGCCTTTTACCCTGGCGACATTAAAGGCATCAAATTAACCACTGAGAATGGAAAACGGAGTTTCTTCTAACATGAATCCAGATTAAATATTTAAATACATTTGAACTTTTGGGAAGTTACTGCTAGAAGTGGAAATAATTAAGGTAATATACAGTAATGAAAGGATAAAAAAAAAAGTTCTCTTGCAAAGTAGTTAGAGATAATTTAACAAAGTTCCAAAAAATTTAAGTGCGGAATTCTCACAGTGACGAGACACACCGAAAATCATTAAATTGAACATGTACGCTCCTGTGAAGTTTAAGCACATGTAACCTCTAGAGGTCGCATTCTTATTATTTTATTTAATAAAAATACAATAAACACATAATGTTTATACAACGCTAAGAGCTAGAGAGATGCCGACGTAAGATGAGAGAAGTGTGTAGGGTGAGCTCTCGTACCAAGGAAGAAAATTAGATGTGATATAACAAGTCAGTCGCTGTTAGGAAACACGAGTTTGCCCAAAAGATGGGGCACTCATGGGACACTCATGGGGCACTCTCATGGGGCACTCTCATGGGGCACTCTCATGGGGAACTCTCATGGGGAACTCTCATGGGGAACTCTCATGGGGCACTCTCATGGGGCACTCTCATGGGGCATATATTAATGGTTTACAAAAACCATAGAGTAGATCAATGAAAGACTTGTGCAACAATTGGGTATCTTTATTGTGGAGACGTTTCACCAACCAGTGGCTAGATGAAACAATTGAAGACAATGGGAAACGTGGAGAATTAGTTTGACAAGAACAATCCCTCTGCCTAGCGGGAAGTTCTTCAGAGAGGGTATCCTGGTAGCCAAGGTGAGGGCCACAGGTCATTGCTCTTCAATAAACGGGATGTCTGATATACAGTCATGTTAACTTTGTTTCCCACAACCGACAATGACTGAAGACCGTTAGCCAGAAATGCAAATGTGGTTTGATTTAAACAGATTATTGGTCACTATCCTCTGGTGCACAGATAAATTGGAAATATTCGGAAAAGAGCAACTTTCTGTGGACAGTTAGAAGATCATGAACTGTGAAAGGCACAGACTCGGCTGCGAGTTCTTTGTCCAGATTGCCAAAATGCTCTGGGATCCAGTAAAAGATTTCTTTTTGTACTTACTGAGTATACGACCCATCCACAACTGAATACGAATGCTATAGGGTGTGGAGAATCGAAACTGAAGATACTGGCTGTCTACGGCAAGCATCCTTGAACCATACTAACAGGAAAATTAGCCTTCAGTTCCTCTCCGTCAGAGGATTTCTAGCCAAGAGTGAACACAGTAGTAGTATACGAGTGCGAATGAAAATGAGCAAGGGTAAGCATGTGTCCATAGAAGAAACAAGTCTTTCTGAATGGAAAAGTGTAACGGCATACAGACCACAGAGGCATTCCGAGGTGGGAAAGAAAAGTAAATGACAGTGTGAACAGAAAAGGAAAGTAAACCAAAGACTGCAATACGAAGGCAGAAATTGAAGGGCGACGATTGAAGGCGTCAGCTTTTCTTACGTCAGTAATAATTATATAGGTCACTGGATCATGAAAATCATAAAAGAGAGCAAAATAATGAAGAGAGTGACTAACTCAGCCATCTCGCAATGAAGAAATATTAGATTCCATATAAACTTAAGACTGGGGATAAATGAGAAACTCCTAGAAATAAATGCAATCCATGGTACTGAATGATCTTGAGGCTGAGGTATACATGTTCACAACAGTTGAGTTTAGCTCCCACCAAATCTAAATCGAAGACTAAGAAACTCCCGCTTATCAGCCTCCTCAACCCCCAGGGAAAAAATGTAACAACTGAGTTAATTCAGTCTGCTAGGAGAAGCAGTGTTCAAGGATGTAATGTATGATTTTTATGATATATCGGCTAAGAGACAATTGGATTGAACATTTTTGGCAGCTGGGATTGGACAACTATAAACTTCATAAAAGTTTGGAAACAGTAGTTGATATGTGGGAGTCTTCTAGTAGGATCATTAAAGCTAAAACCTTGGGTAGCTTCAAATTTAAGTTATATAAATACATGAGTAAGAAGGGTTGGATTTGAGTGGGACTTGCGGATGAGTTAATAGGGTTATCAAAGCTTATTCCTTGGATTGGGCAAATATCTTTGTTAATGGGTTTGGGTTTGAGAAGGAATTGTCTAGTACGAGCCAGTAGGCCTGCAGCAGTGTTCCTTTCTTATGCACGAGTTCGTTTTGGATACAGGTTTAAGGCATAACAGTGTCAATAAGCAAGCTTGGCTGCCTTTTCTGTGCCCAAGAACTCTTGCTTAATTAAAGCAAAGACAGCAGTCAGTAGCACAACTGTGCGAGGATGGCCCACGTATTTATGAAACTGTTATGAAACCAAGTATAATAAACACTGATCAACGAACAGGTAAATTCCATATGGTAAAAAAAAGAAACACGGAGTAGAAAGGATCCGATCATGTCGGTCTCGGAGATCTCTTCAGCAGAAGTTTTTCTTTGAGACCGAAATATGCAGATTATTCTTACTCCATGTCTTATTTTCTCTCCACGTGGGATTTACCTGTTCGCTTATGAAAATGTTTATCAGAGGTGTTATGAATGGTAATGCTGACAGCTGAGAGAAGGAAATTAGTGAGACGTAATAACTTATCAGTTAAAAAGATGGAGGATTGTGATGCAGCAGGCGAGCATTAGGGCAGGGAGGAGTTATAGGGACGTGAAAGGGGAGAAGTGATGGGGACGTAAGAAGACGTCCCTATCACTTCACATACTCTGCCACAAGGAGCGGCAATGAGTGTGTCGTGGTGGAATATAAGGAAAATGGGCTATTACGTTACGCCATAGGATTTGTAAAGTATTTGGCACGAGTCTAGGGGATTTTCATTAAGAAATATACCCATGGAAAATCGTAATAATAAATTATATATGATATAATTTATTCTTTTTGGTGAGGATTCTATTTTAGTATAATTGAGGAGATCGAAAAATGTATCTTTAATATAGCGTATTATGCGTTATAATCCCAAGAATACTTAAGAAGGTTTAATAATGTCTTTTAAAGTTATAATGCAAATATATCTACATAGCAGAACTCTGAATGATATGAAAGGCTTATTTCACAAAGGAATCGTGCAATGAACACGATTGAATACACACAAAAAAAAATAAATAAAAATACAATAATAGATACAATCTCTTAGTATTTTGATAATAGCAGTAAAACTGGAGGATACTTTCTTGTCTTCTCCCTCCAGGACTTAAATTATATATACAAGCAAGATCTAATCTCCACACTTCGAGACATAGTAAATGCTAATAGCTTATTAAGTTTATATTCCATTTAATTAGAGACTGATAAAGTTACAGTGTGTCTACGCCCCGAGACGAACAAAGCTTAACACTTATAATTTGACCAGAGTAATAGATGTTTCTTAAACACAGGAAAGATTCTACATTAAGTGAAAGTATCACAAATACTCATATTTTGAAATTAAGACACATGTGCAACATCTGGGTATCTTCATCGTAGACGTTTCGCCATCCAGTGGCTTTATCAATACAAATTCCAGGACATAACTTGAAGACAGTAGATGAGGTAATCAGTCCCACAACCTTGGAGTAGGTGCGAAGAGCACCGTAGTCGTGGAGATTCTGAAGCAAAAGCAAGGACCCTGGCGCTTATATACTAACGTCAGGTGGAAATGGGACGTGTAACAGACGAGGGCATAGTCACTGGTAGGAGGGATTCCCCAGTGGAAGTAGGTCCTACCCAAAGAGATGGGTTAATTGTAGTAGTAGTTGTCGTAGTCGTGAAGGTTATGTACATGTCCTCAGAATGTGTCTTAATTTCATCTTGTCGGTACTGTATACCATCCTTGTACTACTCATACTTTCTAGAGACAGAGAGAATAATACTATACTCAAGATAGTTTCTCGAAGTATATGAGCAAGCAAAGAAGACTTCGAGACCGAAAGAGGTGACGTTCTCTCAGTATCACTCAACTCACCCTTGACGTCAGCCTGTGTCACGTGGGTTACACAGAGGTGAGTGGCAATACTTAGTGTTACCAACAACAAACGTTAATAATTGGCCATCATATATTGTGTACGTTCTATATCCTAATATATTATAACATAAATATAAGTTATATCATAAAGCTGATCCTCTTCATTTTAGCTATTAATGAAGATAATCGCAATGTAATATTAAGTAGGTAAACAACGATGAAGATAATTTCTTTAAATCCGTATTTAGACGTAACATGGGCCAACGAAGGTTTTGTACGTAGAGTAAATAAATACCTTAGCTAATTTCTCTACAAATATTAAAGTTAGATGAGGGCTTGTTAGAAAACACTGGACAGCAATAAATTGGCTAATTCTATAAATGAAAGCTTTATACGTTATTTTTAGCATGACGACACTGAATCTAAAGTCAGAATTAACCCATGTAAGAGACTGGTAACACATACATGTTTCTATGTTACATGCATAAACTTCAATACACCTCTGATGAAAGCCTTGCGGCCGTCTTTCATAAACATGAATCCTGCGCATCATGTCTGCTGGTCAGGAAGAATCTGCGAGCATCAGCTGTTCTCTGGCTGTCCTAGTGTTCAGATAAATTACAAAATGTTACTATTCATTGTTTGTTTATTTTGCTTAAATAGCATTTTTCTGCCATATATGATACATATATTACATCAGTTTCCTTTGGTCTATGATATGAAATCTCTTTCAAATGAACAGAAGTGGATGACTGAACAGTACAGACGATGTTTGCTATGTGGCAAGTATACACTACGCGATCAGTGGAAAAAAAAAATTGTGTCAGAATTACACACAAGCACTAATTCAATTGTAAGATCGTTGATCAAGATAAAACATGGTCTCCACACACATGCTGTATTGCCTGTACCTCTGAATTGGCACAGTGGTTGAATGGAAAACGTACATCACTGCCATTTACAGTCCCAATGGTGCAGCAAGAACCGAAGAATTACCTGAATGAGTTTTTCTTTTGCATGGTTAATGTATTTGGTTTCTCGAAAAAAAAAAGATTGTGAGTCAGCATTAAAACCTGTGCCACATAGTGAGGACGCTGCTATACTTGTTCCTGCTGTTGCTTGAGACGCAGCTCGATCGCTAGCGCATTCAGCTCACACACTGAAGTCCGGAGTTCGAATCTCCGGTACGTCTGGAAAACATTAGGACGTGTTTCCATAAGACACCTGCTGTCCATGTTCACCCATCAGTTTAAAATGGGTACCTGGGTGTTAGTCGACTGGTGTGTGTCGCATCATGGGACAAAACTGGCCTGATTTGCCCGAAATGGTCTGCATAACAAGCGGCTTTGTATATAGTAATATGTCATTGATGTTAGCTAGGCCTGTAAACCATGTACATGTACTTGTAGAAATATTATTATTTTTATTATTATTATTATTATTATAACACTGATCTTTATGAACCACCAGAATCTGAGACTTTGAAACAAGCTTAATTACTCCACAAAAGTTAAATATCTGTCAGGGACCTTGACTTATCAAAGCAAGTGTAACTGCTTAGATTTTGCTTACAAGAGTGGAAGCTTTAAAAATATCTATTTTTTGAGAACACCTTACTAATCTGGTCACATTCTATCAAATGAAGAATGGGGAGTGTTTCTGCACTGGTGTGAATGGTCTTATGAAGGAACTGGGCTATGAACACCATTATGATGAAAGGAGGTTATTCATCAATTAAAGCAAGGTCAATCTGAGAGCAGTGCTCTTTCACAACAACAATGAAAAGCCATCTGTGCCAGTGGCTCATACTGTGGGATTAAAGGAAACAAGTGTCCGTGGAATTTCTACTCAGACTAGCAAAATACAGCGACCACAAGCGGAACATATGTAGGGACCTAAAAGTAATATGGTTAATATTTGGTCTCTAACGTCGTTACATAAAACATGTGCTTCCTTTGTTTGTAGAATAGTCGTGACGATGCTAAAAACTACATCAAAGAACGGCAGACAAGAAAAAATCGTATTCCAGAAAAATTCAACATTTGCCTCTAGTGCATCCTCAAACGATACTACTTCCACCATTGCACATAAAGTTGGGACTAATGAAAAATTTTGTAAAGGCTATGGACAGTGAATCTGCTGGCTTTCTTTACCTTAAGGAAAAATCTGGAGGAGTTGTAACAGAAGCAAAACTTGAGGCTGGAGTATTTGTTGGGGTCTAACTCCAGTCCCCTCAAGCCGTCAACATGAGTCAACGTGAGTCATGTTGACGGCTTTGAGGGGACTGGAGCTAGAGTTCGTCACGGCCACGCTAGCTGGAGATTCGTCTGTAAAAACTTGCATTTGTGGTCACAGTGGTGCCTATGCTAACCTTCCTATGGTGTAGAAATATACCTAGTTGGACGAATCTTATTGTGGCTAGCTGGTCCAGTGGCTAACGCGACGGTCTGGAGTTTTGAGACTATCTGATCGCGGGTTCTATCCCCGTCCGTGGTATGGTTTTTTTTTTACACTGGAACTGGCTGCATGGGAAACTTTCAGACAGGCTGCCTGAAAGCAATGATCGGGCAATTGTGTCGAACTAGCGCAAAACATGATAGAAGCCTATAGAACACTGTGTTGCCACATATCCTTGAAAATTCACTGTCTTCATTCACACCTGGACGTCTTTCCATCCAATGGTAAATGGTGTCGTTGGCATATTAGTATAATGGAGGTACTTTATCAGGGGCGTTTCTGTCCAACATGACCACTGTTGGTTGCTTCAAAGAGATACCACTGTTGGTTGCTTCAAGGAGATACCACTGTTGGTTGCTTCAAAGAGATACCACTGTTGGTTGCTTCAAAGAGATACCACTGTTGGTTGCTTCAAAGAGATACCACTGTTGGTTGCTTCAAAGAGATACCACTGTTGGTTGCTTCAAAGAGATACCACTGTTGGTTGCTTCAAGGAGATACCACTGTTGGTTGCTTCAAGGAGATACCACTGTTGGTTGCTTCAAAGAGATACCACTGTTGGTTGCTTCAAGGAGATACCACTGTTGGTTGCTTCAAGGAGATACCACTGTTGGTTGCTTCAAAGAGATACCACTGTTGGTTGCTTCAAAGAGATACCACTGTTGGTTGCTTCAAAGAGATACCACTGTTGGTTGCTTCAAAGAGATACCACTGTTGGTTGCTTCAAAGAGATACCACTGTTGGTTGCTTCAAGGAGATACCACTGTTGGTTGCTTCAAGGAGATACCACTGTTGGTTGCTTCAAAGAGATACCACTGTTGGTTGCTTCAAAGAGATACCACTGTTGGTTGCTTCAAGGAGATACCACTGTTGGTTGCTTCAAGGAGATACCACTGTTGGTTGCTTCAAAGAGATACCACTGTTGGTTGCTTCAAAGAGATACCACTGTTGGTTGCTTCAAAGAGATACCACTGTTGGTTGCTTCAAAGAGATACCACTGTTGGTTGCTTCAAAGAGATACCACTGTTGGTTGCTTCAAGGAGATACCACTGTTGGTTGCTTCAAGGAGATACCACTGTTGGTTGCTTCAAAGAGATACCACTGTTGGTTGCTTCAAAGAGATACCACTGTTGGTTGCTTCAAAGAGATACCACTGTTGGTTGCTTCAAAGAGATACCACTGTTGGTTGCTTCAAAGAGATACCACTGTTGGTTGCTTCAAAGAGATACCACTGTTGGTTGCTTCAAAGAGATACCACTGTTGGTTGCTTCAAAGAGATACCACTGTTGGTTGCTTCAAAGAGATACCACTGTTGGTTGCTTCAAAGAGATACCACTGTTGGTTGCTTCAAAGAGATACCACTGTTGGTTGCTTCAAAGAGATACCACTGTTGGTTGCTTCAAAGAGATACCACTGTTGGTTGCTTGAAAGAGATACCACTGTTGGTTGCTTCAAAGAGATACCACTGTTGGTTGCTTCAAAGAGATACCACTGTTGGTTGCTTCAAAGAGATACCACTGTTGGTTGCTTCAAAGAGATACCACTGTTGGTTGCTTCAAAGAGATACCACTGTTGGTTGCTTCAAAGAGATACCACTGTTGGTTGCTTCAAAGAGATACCACTGTTGGTTGCTTCAAAGAGATACCACTGTTGGTTGCTTCAAAGAGATACCACTGTTGGTTGCTTCAAAGAGATACCACTGTTGGTTGCTTCAAAGAGATACCACTGTTGGTTGCTTCAAAGAGATACCACTGTTGGTTGCTTCAAAGAGATACCACTGTTGGTTGCTTCAAAGAGATACCACTGTTGGTTGCTTCAAAGAGATACCACTGTTGGTTGCTTCAAAGAGATACCACTGTTGGTTGCTTCAAAGAGATACCACTGTTGGTTGCTTCAAAGAGATACCACTGTTGGTTGCTTCAAAGAGATACCACTGTTGGTTGCTTCAAAGAGATACCACTGTTGGTTGCTTCAAAGAGATACCACTGTTGGTTGCTTCAAAGAGATACCACTGTTAGTCATAAGCGTAAAGCCTGATGCTTAAATCATTTTAAAATATTTTCTTCCAGCGAGAATATGTTGCTTAATATCTTGAAGTATTATTTAACAGCTATTTTGTAATAGACGATAAGTTTTTGAAGAGATTGTATTACCTGTGCTGTAAATTTTGATGGGACTTGATTTATAAATAAATAATTCTTGAAATTGTATTTTCCAGTAACTAAAACTCAATTTCAACTTCAAATTCAGAAGCAGCTTGCTCGTACTACACAAGAACGCGAACATTTATCTCTGTAGCAGACCTAATATTTGTTTTTTGTTATCCAGTATTGTCAGTTAAGCAAATTATTATAGCAAATAATGACATCAATAAACGCAACAATGCGAAAATGCACTAAGTTAAAACGGGGATCCACTAAGCTCACTGAATAAGCATTACAAGAGACTAATTTTTTTATTACCACCAGCACTAAATGCTCAGGGGAGAGATTCAAGTCGAAGTCTAATGAAACACCATTTGAGAAAATCGAATTATTACACCGAGGAGTACACCTAAGCCTGAAAAGGTAAGTGGGTAAGAAAAAATCTCAGTTGGTTACAATGAGACCCGTACCCATGAAAATGATGATAACTATGATCCTTTAAAAGAAATTGTTCAAGCAAAAACGAAACTAGGGTTCGTTGAGCTTCCGTAGATAGTGAGTGATTAAGAAAATAGTAAAAAGAGCAAATTGTTTCCGTCTTCCTAACTAAATACGGGACTCTTTATAAAGCAGCGGAGTTTGATTATCTAGTAAAACAGAGAGCACAAGACATGCTCTCTCAGTGTAAGAGACATCAGGTTAAGGGCCAACACTTTGAAAGAATTAAACAGAAGCAAAGAAGAGTAACTACATGACAACGATCACTTTCATTAGATACGTTCAACTGCATTAGATAACGGGAAAATCAACCCCGAGTTTTCTTTATTTTTGATATTCCATTGTAAAACAGACACAAGTGCTAATGATATGGAGCAAATATTAAGACTAAGGATCTGGAATTTTTAATGCTGTCATGGGTGAAGATCCAGGACATTCTTACGGGAGGAGAAGGAAGGCACCATAGAAACCCCAGAAGTGCCAAGGAAGCATAGGATTAAAGAGAGGAGGAAGGAGGCAAGAATTTAAGTTATGGGGAACAGGAGGAGGCAACGAAGGTTTTAAGTTATGAGAAACAGGAGACATAAAAGGTTCAAGAGTGGAAGGCGGCAGAAAAATTCCATTTCTCTTGTCTAAGGGATAGGCGATCGTTAGAGAAGAAAATTCCTGTGTAATAATTGCTTCATGAGCGATGTACTCCTTGCCCTACCGAAGTCTCGCAGTTCAGGAAGGTATCAATATGTGTGTGTGAGACCCACACTGTGTAATAAAATATGGCAGGGAAACTATCATATAGAATAGGGAAGCAGCCCACTGATGTATTCAATTTTTCTAAACAAAGGAAAAAGATACACTTTCAATGCTACCACCGGAGGAGTAACAAGAGGGAACTGTGTTGGCTGTACGAAGAAAATGACCGAAAAGAAGAGGCGAGAGGCTGAAGAAATTTATCTAATATTGTAGAAAGTGGCTGAAAAGTTAGAGTCTCTGAAGTGAACAACTAAATGCGATTACGTACAAATGTGTGTGTGTGATACAGAAGACGGTATTCGAGAAAAGACGCGAACTTGCGGATATTGATATGAAGTCAGTGTGGCGAGGTTCATAACTTGGCCACACACGTGTCTTTTCAGAGAGTAAGTTTCGTGTATAAGAAACAATAGTGCACACACAGAAATGAAAAGGATGAGGTTTAGAATAACGCAGATAATGCATTCAGCACACTGACAAAATTTTGCAGGGCAGCTGAAGTGAAAACACTTACAAAATATTTTGGGGAATAGAAAACTAGAGTATTATCATTGAGGATGGATACCTGTTGGAGTTCCAGTTCAGGAAAAACATTCTTAATGCACTCTACAAATGAAAGCTGACTGACAATATTGAGAGGAAAGTGACTGTATCGGGACACGAATTAAGGCGAGAATATTAGAGAAGATTATCAGGCGTGTTGCCTACAGTTTGCAAATGCGACTTGGTTTTCTGCTTGCATAACATCATTAACAGACTTCGTGTCATCGGATTTCTCGGTTTATTTTATATTAGCTCAACACATCTGTAGCTGGAGAATAGAGCTTTAATCATGTGTACTGTATGGAGAAGGAAACCCAGTTGGGGGTATCCTAAGAAAATAGAAATGAAAGTAAAAGGATTAATGATACCTACAAGCTTGTTGGATACGTATCGGTCCTGTGACCGGAATGTATCCAATAAGAGGCCAGGAATGGTACTTGAAATAACTGATATATTCGTGACAGATAAAGAGCTATTTAATTAATAATCTCATGGACAGATTTTAAATCGCCATTGTCAGGAATGAAAAGGCTGAGCCACTGTTAAGGACTGTGCAGTGAGTCATTGTTGTACAGGTATCCATAAGCAGTAACATAGATATATCAGCTCTCCATACCTCATATTTTAATTCCTTGAAAATCAAGAACAGTACGGCGGTTCAAAAAGGGCTAGAAGGAACAATGTTATCTTTCCTGTTCATAGACAACACTCAAAATAATAATGTCTATGTAATATATCGAAAGTTAGTCACTTGAAACAAAGTTTAACCGATTAAAAAATATATACATCTCTATAGTCTGCAAGTTCACAGGGAATAAAGTTGTTTATTTATGCCAAGAATAATTTTAAGCCTGATTCAGATTTTGGAGGCAGAATCTTCTAGGAACTTTTCAGAGTATCTGGCATGCCTGCAGCATAATGAAAAGTGATGGAATTTGTGTAGACATTCAGTACAGTCCACACCCCCCCCCCCATTTTTTTTTAATGAATGAATAAAGCATTGGTTTCTTGGTCACTTTTAGCATATTCAGTTATTTATGGTATTTCAGTCTCTTTCAAAAACTTTTTAATTACAATATTAATTTCCGAAAGCCACTTTCGTATGAAAGAGAAAGAAAGATTTCGTTCGGATTTTTAACCCCGGAGGGTTAGCCACCCAGGATAACCCAAGAAAGTCAGTGCGTCATCGAGGACTGTCTAACTTATTTACATTGGGGTCCTTAATCTTGTCCCCCAGGATGCGACCCACACCAGTCGACTAACACCCAGGTACCTATTTGCTGCTAGGTGAACAGGACAACAGGTGTAAGGAAACATGTCGAATGTATCCACCCGCCGGGAATCGAACCCGGGCCCTCCGTGTGTGAAGCGGGAGCTTTAGCCACCGGGCCACCACTATTTAAGATTATTATTATTATAATCAAGGGGGAAGCGCTAAACCCGGAGGATTATACAGCGCCTGGGGGGGGGATGTGGAAGGCATTCAGGCTTAATTCGGGGAACTGGAGCACAGATCCAATTCTCTAAATCAAGAGCCCCTCACCAACATCAAGGAACCTTCCTTGAGGGGACCACTATTTAAGAGCTTGAGAAATGAGATCACTAAAACAATATTAACACAAGCTTGTTTATATTCAACTGGAGTTCATTTCTTCGTATGCTTTGTCTACATAAAAATAAAGAGTGCTAGTTCAACGCTGCCTCAGAGTATTTCAGTTTAACCATTACCATACGAAAATATGATGAATATAAATATACCGACAATCGGTTCAAGGAAGCTGACATATAAACAGCATTCCGAGTATTTTATTTCTGTTACTTTTCTCTTCGGTGGAACTTTATGAAGCCTCAATGAACATAGCAGGACAGAACACGGATATACAATGAATATGTGAGGGGGTAATGCGTGGGGCCTGGGTTTAATGGTTATAACAAATAGTTGACTATAGAGTTGTAATGGAAAAAATATTTAACAATACAGTTGCAAAAAATATTAACACACACATGTAAAAAAAAATTTTAAGTGATAACCGTAATGTCGGATTTTATATCTCATCTTGGTAAGTCTTCAAAGGTGTTAAAACCGCTGCTTTGTTTTACTGTATCAGATAACAATGAGGGAAGTTGATAGACACGTCTTCTGCACACTGCCATAGTGAGATATGGGATAAAGCATAGATGGAGCCCTTGAGAGATACGGACAAGATGACTTCCAATTTCTGTGGCAACTTTAAGAGATCTTACTATGCTGACACCGGCAACTAAGAACCAGAGCCGGGTCTGGAGAGTATTTGCAATACTTTTTTTTTTCCAAACTGCACTCATAGTGGAGGTCGAAGTGGTAGTAGAAAAATAATTCTCCCAGGAAGTGCGTTTAGTTTCTCGGATGGCACGTCGATCACCCTCCGTCCGCTTAAATCAGAGTTGTTCTCTTGTCCTGTTATAACGGTATCAGCTCCTTGCAGCACAGTTCAAATGCACTGTACGAGCACAAGTAGGAGACCACCAAGGCACACATTTCTGAGGGTGTCTACCTGAGGTTTGAAGGATTGTATTCGAGGCTGCGGTTAAAACCGAGAACAAAATTAGTTGTATTAGCTCAACATTTGAGGATAAAAGAGAAGGTACTTCACTAAAAACAGTCTGACGTGAGTAAATGGTCTAATTCCAAACTGCTAACATGTACTACGAGGAGATCTAGAATATGTATGAGAAGTAAGATAAAAAAAATAATTGCTTTCATGTAAATCAGGGAGCACTTGCCAGATAAAGCCGAGTGCAGTTGAAGAGCAAATTAGAAGATGTATGCAAGAGAGAGTTTGAATACGAGGGTCGAAATGAGTGGGAGTACCAGTATTTAAAACATGGAGGGGAAGAGAAATGAGAAAAGCCTCCAACTGATCTCCCCGAGTCACCGTGAGACCCTCCTCAGAGGAAATGATGAGCAATAAAAATCTCCTAATAAGAGGTGGATGCAGGGAAGAAATCAGAGATTCCGCATCTGGAATAGACAATGGCAGAGAAGGAGAAAGATATGAAGAACAGACTGCATACCACATGTCCAAGTAGATGCATGCTGCAGTGTAATACAGCAAAGCACAGACAAGGACCTAAGAATGTGGTAATGTGGTATACCGTGGTGCACAAGAAGTGAACTTTCATTAAAAGTCCAACTGGGAAATGGATCTGATGAAAGTAAAAAGATATAGCCCGAGATGGGACGGAAAACAGTGAAGCCTAATTATGGTTCTTGCAAAAAGACGCAAACAAGGGAAAACTAGGACAGCAACACCTGAAGGGCACCCTGATTCCCTTTGAGGCCTCTAATATTTCACTGTAAATGAGCCACGATCGGCAGGTGTTTACAGATCAGGAGGGTCAGTCAAGTCAAGATGAGGAGGCAATGGGGAACTAGTAAGGAGTGAAATATTGGGATAACGTGAAGAAAGGTTGTGTGAAGAAAGGCGCGGAAGTAAGGAGTGTGAGGTGTCAAGAGGTGAACCAGTGTCCATCATAGGTGGTGATGTCTCCTTAATAAATGCAAAGATGGCTTCAATAATCTCAGATGACAGAGAAGGCAGAAAGAGCTGGGCGGCAGAAGATGTAGTTTGGGTAAAAAGTGGAGAGAGAATGGAATACACCAAAGAAAGGGTAGAGGTGTGTTGGCAGGCAGAAATTTTCTGAGGGACAGGCGAGGAAGCAACTGTACTTAGGGGTGGATGAATCTCCACAATGGTATCAGATGCATCTCGAGGTAAAATCATAGATTTAGAGATAGGGAGAGAATAAAATTTGGGAATGTCATATGGTTTGGGGATTGATGGAGATTTGGACATAAATGAAGATGTATAATGTAATAAAAAAGAAGCGCTAGACCACAAGAGTTATACAGCGAAATGAAGATGTAGACTTTGGAGAAGGGATGTGTGACTTTAATTTAGATTAGATGGGGGCCGCTGAGATGTTGGAACATGTGACTGGGAAGGTGAAGAAGTAGAGACAGTAAAAGATGAGGAGGTTGGAACCTCAGAGCCCAGGACTGTAAAAGGGTTGGCCACTGAGATGACTGCAGAAGTAAAGGGCACTTGGCAACTGTGGAAGGAGGCACCTCCGAGATCTGGGGCCGTCTAGCGACCCTGGAATAAGAGAGCAGTGGGAGTCTCCCTTGGAGGCAGAGATCGGAAACTACCATGGCGTAAGAGAAACCCTCTTTCTAAGACAATGGATCTTCCTTTCTCTTAAGAAAATCTGGCAACAGCGAGAATAGGCATGGTTTGTTTCCCAAGGTTTATGAGATCTATATCTAATGGTCTTTTCAAATGGTGTGCAGGATAGTCTTACTGGAGCACTGTCATTCCTGAACTGATGATTAACACATTTCAGGGTAAGAAAAATTACAGGGAGAATGACTTCGTCATGAGGTAGAAGATTTTTTTTTTTTTTTTTTTTTTTTGGGGGGGGGGAGGGAGATGGTCAAAGTGGCATAGCCCATGTTTTTTTCCCCAGAGGTTCCATGCCTACAAATACCCCAGTCATAGAATCTGCTCAAACTTTTTAACTGGCTTGAATTTGTGGGGGCTGGGATCTCCACAGGAACAGTTTTTGGATATGAACCCTGACTTCGGCACCTGTAACACTACCAGTTATTTCTAGTAAAGTATCAGCGCTATCCCCAGAAGCTTCATCAGCAATTTTGACACTGTCAGCCGAACCGCTATTTTGTTTTCCTAGATCTTCTACTTCTAGGTCTGTACCTGTTTCTTCAGAGATACCAGGACCATTATCTCAAGCTGGCGCACTGTCTCGCACTTACAGGCATTGTCTTCGAAGGCAGCACCAGGGCCAACAGCATCAGGGCCAACAGCATCAGGGCCAACAGCACCAGGGCCAACAGCACCAGGGCCAACAGCACCAGGGCCACCAGCACCAGGGCCAACAGCACCAGGGCCACCAGCACCAGCTGGAGCATTATTTTGCATCACTGAGTTTGCACTGCTTGTCCTGCTTTTTGACTTTCCTGTGTTATAGTACGGTGCTCTAAGACTTCTTAATTCTTCATTTTCCCAATCTTCAAATAAAACTGTGAATTTCTACAAGAAGGATGTTTTCCTCTTAGTGTTTTTGTTGTATACTATGTAATATGCTCCCTCAATCTTCTGTCCTAGGAGACCCCAGAACTACTTCCGTGATTTAATGTCAGTGCTGGTAAAGGTATACAAGAAATAGTACCAATCCTAGTACTGATCCTTGAGGAACCCCACTCATCACATGCACCCATTCCGACACCTCTTCACGGACAATCACTCGTAAGGTTTACTATACAAATAGTAGGAGTCTAAGAAATAAGATAGATGAGCTAAGATTACTTGCAAGTGCAAGTAATATAGATATTATTGGTATAACAGAGACCTGGTTCAACCTGAAAGATAGAGAAATGCCTTCTGAATGCAACATACAGGGTTATAAACTATTCCACACTGATAGGGTCAACAGGAAGGGTGGTGGAGTGGTGATGTTTGTCAGAGAAAATTTAAATTGTTGCCTTAGACATGATATAAGATTAGAAACATCGAACACAGAATCTGTTTGGCTACAGTTTCTCGAGGGTCGTGACAAATTAATTTTGGGTGTGATTTATATGCCCCCAAACCTTGATAGGGAGTGCAGTAAGCTGTTATGGGATGAAATTCATAAGGCATTTAGTTATGAAAATGTTGTGATTATGGGAGATTTTAACTTTAGCCAAATTGATTGGAACAATATGACAGGAAATCTTGATTCTAGTGACTTTCTTGAAATTGTTCAGGATTGTTTTTTAGAACAGGTTGTGATAGAACCAACTAGAAGAAACAGTCTGCTTGACTTGGTACTTGCCAACAAAGACTCACTAATTAATAATCTTGAGGTTAATGATGAGCTTAGGGAAAGTGATCACAAATCACTTAGTTTCAATATATCATGGAATTACCCAGATAACTGCAATCAAATCTCTGTCCCAGATTTTCGCTTGGCCGACTTCATGGGACTGAAAAATTACCTGGGTGGGCTAAACTATGGGTTAGGTAGGTGATCTTGGTTGCTAATATGACGTTTTTCAGGGCATAGTTCTAGCTGCCCAGACAACTTTTGTTCCGAGAAGGGAAACTAGATCTAACAAAAATGATCCCAAATGGATGAACAATAGATTAAAACATCTCATTGGTCAAAGGAGAGGCATATATAGGCGTATCAAAAGAGGGGATGGGCAGTTAAGAAATCAATATATTCAATTAAAGAGAGAAATAAAGAAAGGAATAAGGAAAGCAAAAAGAGATTATGACGCTAAGGTCGCAAGGGATTCAAAGACTAACCCAAAAGAGTTCTTTCATGTATACAGAAGTAAGATTAGGGACAAAATTGGCCCACTTAAGAGTAACTCTGGTCAGATCACTGACAGTGATAAGGATATGTGTGAAATTTTCAATACCTACTTCCTCTCAGTTTTCACCCAGGAAAATACTAGCGATATATCACTACAAACTGGCACAGTGCCTGATAAGTGGAAAATGGCAAATGTAATACCTATTTACAAGGCAGGTGACAGGTCCTTGGCTTCGAACTACAGACCAATAAGCCTTACCTCCATAGTGGGAAAATTTATGGAATCAATAATTGCTGAAGCAATTCGTAGCCATCTTGATAGGCACAGATTGATTAATGAATCTCAACATGGTTTTACAAAGGGGCCTTTCTGTCTTACGAATTTACTAACTTTTTTCACTAAGGTGTTTGAGGAGGTAGATCATGGTAATGAATATGATATTGTGTATATGGACTTCAGTAAGGCTTTCGATAAAGTTCCATATCAGAGGCTATTGAGGAAACTTAAGGCACACGGAATAGGAAAAAAAATTTCCCGGTTAGAGGCATGGCTGACAAATAGGCAGCAGAGAGTTTGCATAAATGGGGAGAAATCAAAATGGGGGCATATCATAAGCGGTGTTCCTCAGGGGTCAGTGTTGGGCCCGTTGTTGTTCACAATTTACATAAACGACATAGATGAGGGAATAAATAGCGACATAAGCAAATTTCCTGATGACACCAAAATAGGCCGTCCAATTCATTCTAATGCGGACACTAGAGCACTCCAGGATGATTTGAATAGACTGATGCAATGGTCAGAGAAGTGGCAGATGCAGTTTAATATTGACAAATGCAAATTTCTAAAATGTTGGACAGTTAAATAACCATGCCACACAAACTAAATAATGTAGATCTTAATACTACTGATTGCAAAAAGGATTTAGGAGTTCTGGTTAGCAGTAATCTAAAACCAAGACAACAGTGCATTAGTATTTGCAATAAAGCTAACAGAATTCTTGGCTTCATATTTAGAAGTATAAATAATAGAAGTCCTCAGGTTGTTCTTCAACTCTATATATCCTTGGTTAGGCCTCATTTAGACTATGCTGCTCAGTTCTGGTCACCGTATTACAGAATAGATATAAATCCACTGGAGAACGTACAGAGGAGGATGACAAAGATGATCCCATGTATCAGAAATTTTCCATATGAGGACAGACTGAGTGCCCTGAATCTGCACTCTCTCGAAAGGCGTAGAATTAGGGGAGATATGATCGAGGTGTATAAATGAAAAACAGGAATAAATAAAGGGAATGGAAATAGCGTGCTGAAAATTTCCATCCAAGACAGGACTCGCAGCAATGGTTTCAAGCTGGAAAAATTCAGATTCAGGAAGGATATAGGAAAGCACTGGTTTGGTAATAGAGTTGTGGATGAGTGGAACAAACTCCCGAGTACAGTTATTCAGGCTAAAAAGTTGTTTAGTTTTAAAAATAGGTTAGATAAATACACGAGTGGGTGTGGGTGGGTGTGAGTTGGACCTGACTAGCTTGTGCTGCTGGGTCTGGTGCCATGCTCCATCCTTGAGTGGAGGTGACCAGACTGGGTGGGTCATTAGGCACTTCCGGGGGGTGGGTCATTGGGCTAATCCGGGAGGGGGGGGGACATGGGTCTGTTCCGCATGGGTCAGTAGGCCTGTTGCAGTGTTCCTTCTTTCTTATGTTCTTATGTGCCTTCCTGTCGGGTACGCATTAATCCACTATAGTGCTTTCTTTCTCTGTGTATGCGTATGTATGTACGCACGTATGTATGTACATGGGTATATTGGTGAATAAATGTACACATCTATGCGGAGTTGCAGGGGTCGATTCACAGCTCCTGGCCCCGCCTCTTCACCGACCGCTACTAGGTCCTCTCTCCCCCTGCTCCATGAGCTTTATCATACCTCGTCTAAAAACTATGTATAGTTCCTGCCTCCGTTACATCGCTTGCCAGACTATTCCACTTCCTAACTGCTCTATGACTGAAGAAATACTTCCTAACATCCCTTTGACTCATCTGAGTATTCAACTTCCAATTGTGACCCCTTGTTTCTGTGTCCCATCTTTGGAACATCCTGTCTCTGTCCACCTTGTCTATTCCACGCAGTATTTTGTATGTCGTTATCATGTCTTACCTGATCCTCCTGTCCTCCAGTGTTTTCAGACCGATTTCCCTTAACTTTTCTTCATAGGACATTCCCCTTAGCTCTGGAACTAGCTTTGTTGCAAACCTTTGCACTTTCTCTAATTTCTTGACGTGTTTGACCAGGTGTGGGTTCCAAACTGGTGCTGTGTACTCCAGTACGGGCCTGACGTACACAGTGTATAAAGTCTTGAACGATTCCTTACTGAGGTACCAGAACGCTATTCTCAGGTTTGCCAATCGCCCATATGCCGCAGCAGTTATCTGGTTATTATTAATGTGTGCTTCTGGCGATGTACTCGGTATTATACTCACTCCAAAATCTTTCTCCTCGAGTGAGGTTTGCAGCCTTTGGCCTCCTAGCCTATACTCTGTCTGCGGTCTTCTTTGCCCTTCTCCGATCTTCATGAATTTGCATTTGGCGGGGTTAAATTCTAGGAGCCAGTTTCTGGACCATGCATTCAGCCTATCCAGGTCTCTTTGTAGACCTGTCTGGTCCGCGTCGGATTTAATTACCCTCATTAACTTCACGCCATCTGCAAACAGGGACACTTCTGAGTCTATCCCTTCCGTCATGTCGTTCACATAAGCCAAGAATAGCACTGGTCCCAGGACTGACCCCTGTGGGACCCCGCTCGTCACAGGCGCCCACTGTGATACCTCATCACAGACCATGACTCGCTGTTGCCTCCCTGTTAGGTATTCTCTGATCCATTGCAGTGCCCTTCCTGTTATACGTGTCTGTTCCTCTAGCTTCTGTACTAATCTCTTGTGAGGAACTGTGTCGAAGGCCTTCTTGCAGTCCAAGAAAAAATGTGTGTGTGTGTGTGTGTGTGTGTGTGTGTGTGTGTGTGTGTGTGTGTGTGTGTGTGTGTGTGTGTGTGTGTGTGTGTGTGTGTGTGTGTGTGTGTTTTTCACCTAGTTGTGGTTGCAGGGTCGATTCTTAGCTCCTGGCCCCTGTTAATGCAGTGTGTGTGCGCGCGCGCGCGTGTGTGTGTGTGTGTGTGACTGGAAATAATATTGACAGTTATGTAAACCAGTTGCAGTACCAGCCTAAGCAGTAAACCCGAAAAGGTTGCAGTGACACCCAGACTGCAGTGACACCCAGGCTGCAGCGACACCCAGGCTGCAGCGACATCCAGGCTGCAGCGACATCCAGGCTGCAGCGACATCCAGGCTGCAGTGACATCCAGGCTGCAGTGACATCCAGGCTGCAGTGACACCCAGGTTACAGTGTCACCCAGGTCCGAGTGACGTTCAAGAGAGGTTTCTCTACTGGTGATACCGTCTTCCACTGCTTCATCTCGTCTGTCTGCAGTGTATAAGCTGTCATCTCCGCAAATATGCCGTACTTTTATCAAGATTGACGGACTTGAACACATCGATTCCAGGCTTAGGGACTGATTTCCTCAAACTCACCACTGCTAGCAAAATGTTTTCTGAATAAAGATATCCAAACGTTGTACAAGTGTCTAATCAACTTGTCGATTTTCTAAACCATTTATGCAAATAGCTACATTCTTGTTCTTCATAACGTGTCTTCATGCCCACCTGCTGCTCCTGCTCACCTTGCACTAGATACTATATTTTTCGGCATACAAAGCGTGTTCTATTTTCACACAAAAAGGCTCTGAAAAACACCCTGCGCCTTATATGCTCAAGGTCAGGGTCTAGGCTTTGGATTACGCTTTAGCAGTTGTTTACTAGCGTTACTTTACAACTGCTGGGAAACACAGTCTTATGTATTATATACTCGTGCGCCTTATATGCCAGAAAATAAGGTTCCTAGGAATTAGGAGAATGATCAGTAACATTCTTGGGAGAACTGACGGCTCCCAAAAGAACTAAGCCATCCTACATTGTGTTCTGGAGTTATCCTTGGTAAATAACTCTCCGGAGTTAATGTGTAGACTATCTTCTACACACAAGCATTGCTTATTTATGCATGACATGAACTTCAACACATTACTGCAAGGAAGTATTTAAAACGTGAATGTGCTTGACCTACATCTGGTTGGCAGAGTTTCAACTGGAGAAAAGATTAGGCGGAAAGTTGGCAAGAACTCCTCGGTTGTAAATATAGTGTAAAACAGACAGGTAATACATTAAGACATCCTCCCACATAACCGGAGGATCTAGTGATGGTACACTTCAAAATGCTTTTCATATTTCTTGGCGCAGTTGTTGGTGTGGAAGTGTGTCACTAATTATATTATCATAATCATGGGGGAGCGCTAAATCCGTAGGAATTATATAGCACCTGCAGGGGGGGATGGAAGGTATTCAGGCTCAATTCATGGAACTGGAGCACGGATCCAATTCCCTAGATCAAGAGCCCCTCACCAGCATCAAGGAACCTCCTTGAGGGGTCAGTTATAACTGAAGTGTACATGTACAATACCGACAAGATGAAAATTTAGACATGTGTAATATCTGGGTATTTTTACTGTAGACGTTTCGCCATCCAGTGGATTTAATACAAGTTCAAGGACATGACTGGAAGACAAAAGAACTATATACAAAAGATGAGGTAATCAGTCCCTCAGCCTTGGAATTGGTGTGAAGAGCACCATAGTCGTGAAAATTATGGAGCACAGGCAAGAAGGCTGGTGCTTATATACTGTCGTCAGGTGGAAAGGGACGGGTAGCAGACGAGGGCATAGTCACTGGTAGGCGGGATAATCCAGTGGAAGTAGGTCATACCCATGGGATGGGTTAGCAGCAGCAGCAGTAGTAGTGAAGGTTATATAGATGGCCTCTGAATCAAGATTCCATGATGTTGCAGTGTCTGACAAGTTGTTCATACATGGTATACAATTCCGATAAGATGAAAATTTAGACAGAATCTTCACGACTACGGTGTTCTTCACACCAACTCCAAGGCTGAGGGACTGATTACCTCATCTTTTGTATATAGTTCTTCTCTCTTCCAGTCATGTCCTTGAATTTGTATTGATAATGCCGGGAGCAAGGAGCTAGTAACCCCTTCTCTTGTATAGATTACTAAATTTAAAAAGAGAAACTTTTGTTTTTCTTTTTGGGCCACCCTGCCTCGGTGGGATACGGCCAATTTGTTAAAAAAAAAAAAGCCACTGGATGGCGAAACGTCTACAATAACGATACCCAGATGTTGCACATGTGTCTAAATTTTCATAATCTGAAGTGGCTGAGGTCTGTTGCCATGCAGTGACCCAGAAATTATGGATGGTCAAAACTGTTGTCGTGATGCATTTCATTCTTGCAGCACGGCTGATAATCGTTCAAATTTAAACGCTTCCTACCAGCTAGTTACTAGACGTATCTGGGTATTTTTTATTTAATTTATGTAGTTAGAATACGTTCTTATAGGTTAATATAACTCAGCTCAGTTAAAAAAAAAAAAAGCATTTGTAGACTGACAGAAAGCGTTAAGAAACTGACGCTGGGAACCTCATAAGACAGTCTACGTAATAAAATGATGATGGGTTGTGTTATCAGCTTAATACAGAAGGATCAAGAGAATTTTGCGTTGTCTTCTCATATTACTCTTATAGGATTCTGATCCTATTTAAAAAAAAATCTATAAAACATTTGAAAAAATTCACACGATCGCGCAAGCAGCACGTTAGTAGCAGGACGTGTGGGATGTCAGAAACATCTACGATCAGATGAATATCACTGACGAAATGTTGCATCGGACAATATACTGAAATAAGTGAAAGGTCTGTTAACAATTTACATTTAGGAGTTTAATGTGTCGAAGGAGTGAAGAAATGGAAGACATAGTTGACAACAGATGTGACTGCGATGGTTACTGCATTTTTATGCCAGACATATAATAACATTGTTACTCCATTCCCTCGACCCTGGCCGCTTGCCAAGGAACACATGATACAAGAATTCCTCTGCTGTTTACCTGCAAGGTGCATCGTTGGCTTTCTAAGCATCGTGGCAATCAGCTTCATATACATAAAAATACCACAGTGGAAATTGAAAAAAAAACACCTGAGCGCTTTTATGTGCTTACGCACATATCTTCAGAGGTGTGTAAACACATGAAAGCGCTCAGGTTTTTTTTTCCTATTTTCACTGGTATTTTTATATATATTTGCTATCACGCGTTTATTGCAATTTCTTCCATAGATAGTTTCTGTGCATTAAGGATAAGCAGTTGCTTACGCAAAGATGCAACGATGAGATATTAAGCTTAAAAGAAAACCAAGTGTGTGCAAAGAGAGAGCTCAACAAGTTCGTTGTTTTGAGATCCTGACTGAGTGTCTTGCAGTGTGGGAGGAAGTGAGCTCATCAGACACAAGACAACCCCAAGGTGTGGTTTGCGATTTGGCACGAATCCATAAATCGTGACTAACCAATGGAAGCTTGGGTAGTTGTGTTGTGCGTTTGTGTGCACCTGTCTTCTTGCAAGAGTGTATATTTATGCTGTGTGGGTGTGTGCGTGAGTTTGTGCGCGAAAATTGTGTTAGTGCGTGAGTGACGTGTAACCGAGTGTGTTGCTTTGTGCGATTTTTTTTTTTTTTTTTTTTTTTTTTTTTTTTTTATTTTTTTTTTTTTTTTTTTTTTTTTTTTTTTTGTGTTTTTTGTGTGTGTGTGTGTGTGTGTGTGTGTGTGTGTGTGTGTGTGTGTGTGTGTGTGTGTGTGTGTGTGTGTGTTTTGTATAATATATTTGGTGTGTGCAGTTACTAGTTGTCAAAGGCACTTATAGATGGACACTTGACCTGGTGATGTTTTTAAAGTGTATAGATAGTGTGTATACTCACCTAGTTGTGGTTGCAGGGATCGAGTCACAGCTTGTGTGTGTGTGTGTGTGTGTGTACTCACCTATTTGTGGTTGCAGGGGTCGAGTCACAGCTCCTGGCTCCGCCTCTTCACTGGTCGCTACTAAGTCACTCTCCCTGCTCCATGAGCATTATCATACTTCTTCTAAAAGTTATGTATGGATCCTGCCTCCACTACATCACTTTCCAGACTGTTCCACTTCCTGACAACTATTTGACTGAAGAGGAACTTCCTAATATCCCTGTGACTCATCTGAGTCTTCAACTTCCAAATGTGACCCTTTGTTGCTGTGTCCCATTTCTGGAACATCCTGTCTCTGTATTTTATATGTCGTTATCATATCCTCCCTCTCTCTTTTGTCCTCCAGTGTCGTCAGGTCGATTTTCCTTAACCTCTCCTTGTAGATGTCCCCTAGCTCCGGGATTAATCTCGTTGCAAAATTTGCACTTTCACTAATTTCCTGACGTGCTTGGCCAGGTGTGGGTTCCAAACAGATGCAGCATACTCCAATATGGGCCTGACGTACACTGTGTATATGGTCCTGAACGATTTCTTACCGAGATGTCGGAATGCTATTCTTAGGTTTGCTAGGCGCCCATATTCTACAGCATACGACTAAAATGACTCACTGTATAAGGAATCTCCCGTATGAAGATAGATCCTTGAATCTTCACTCTGATGAGAGACGTAGACTGAGAGGTATCATAGAAGTGTATAAGTGGATGATGGGCATAAACAAATACGATATTAATAAAATACTAAGGATATTGAATCAGGTAAGAACCAGGAATAACGGCTTTAATTTGGATAAATTTAGATTTTGAATGGACGTAGGTAAGGCGAGTAATTAACATCAATGGCCCTAGACATGCAGTCATTGCACATTACACTCAAATTCTCCAAGTTAGTATAACCTATGACCAATGACCTCACGCAACTGGCGCCCAGTGACATCATATAACTAACGACCACTGACTTTGGGTAAATAAGGTGCCTTTCCCTATTGCCACACCTATTAATTTCTTCTACATCACAGTCACCATCCATCATTAATGGCCAAAACTAAATAAGCAGCGAAATTCCTGTGGGGGTTCTGCTTCATTCATTACTATTCATTTATGTTTGCCCGAGCCTCGCAGTGCATAAATAATAGCATTGACAACAGGTGTGTGTGTGTGTGTGTGTGTGTGTGTGTGTGTGTGTGTGTGTGTGTGTGTGTGTGTGTGTGTGTGTGTGTGTGTGTGTGTGTGTGTGTACTCGCCTAGTTGTACTCACCTAGTTGAGGTTGCGGGGGTCGAGTCCGAGCTCCTGGCCCCGCCTCTTCACTGATCGCTACTAGGTCACTCTCCCTGAACCGTGAGCTTTATCATACCTCTGCTTAAAGCTATGTATGGATCCTGCCTCCACTACATCGCTTCCCAAACTATTCCACTTCCTGACTACTCTGTGGCTGAAGAAATACTTCCTAACATCCCTGTGATTCATCTGTGTCTTCAGCTTCCAACTGTGTCCCCTTGTTACTGTGTTCAATCTCTGGAACATCCTGTCTTTGTCCACCTTGTCAATTCCTCTCAGTATTTTGTATGTCGTTATCATGTCCCCCCTATCTCTGTCCTCCAGTGTCGTCAGGTTGATTTCCCTTAACCTCTCCTTGTACGACATACCTTTTAGCTCTGGGACTAGTCTTGTTGCAAACCTTTGCACTTTCTCTAGTTTCTTTACATGATTGGCTAGGTGTGGGTTCCATACTGGTGCCGCATACTCCAATATGGGCCTAACGTACACTGTGTACAGGGTCCTGAACGATTCCTTATTAAGATGTCGGAATGCTTTTCTGAGGTTTGCTAAGCGCCCATATGCTGCAGCAAAAGGATTCTTTCAGGTATACAGGAGTAAGATGAGGGAGAAGATAGGCATAGTGACAAAAAATATGTACAGTCTTTAACTCTAATTTCTTCTCTATTTTTAAGCAGGAAGATACTAACAGGACGAAAATAAGCTAAATATATCTCAACACGATTTACATAGGGACATTCCTGCCTTACGAATTTACCAACACTTTTCACTAAGGTATTTGGTGTTAGATCATAATAATGACTATGATATTGTATATATTGCCTTTAGTAAGGCATTTGATAAAGTTCCACACAAGAGACTGTTGAAAAAAAATTAGAGGTTCAGGGAATAGAAGGAATCATATTTTCCTGGTTCGAGACGTGGTTGACTGATAAGCAACACAAAGTTTCGTTAAAATAACACGTGAGGAAACACTATGCCAGTATATATTTAACGGCTTGACAAAGCCCCTGGAGAGCGAAACGTTGCCGCAATAAAATGTTACATTAGTTGCACTGGTGTGCTTTTAATTTATATACTTATATTTATTAAGGAACCCAGATTTTCGTTTAGCAGATTGCAATATACTTAAAGCAGAAAATTATATGTAGAAGGAGGCTGGGGTAACAACGAGAACTATCAGTGTAACAGTTTTCTAAACATTATTAACGCTAACCAAAGAACATTAATTCCCTAAAATGAAATAAGATCGAATAGAAATGATCAGAAATGGAAAAGAAATGAATTTATAGGCGTATCTAGACTTGAGGGTCAATTCCTCAATCAATATATTCACATTTAATGGAGAGTTAGAAAAAAAAGGGATAATAAAGCTTGAAGAGACTATGAAATTAAATTTACGTAAAAGGACACAAGTGCAACTAATGTGACAGTTAATTGTGGCAACGTTTTGCTCTCCAGGAGCGTTGTCAAGCGAAACGTTGCCACAATAAAATGTCACATTAGTTGCACTTGTATCCTTTTATTTAACATATTGTCAGTAATTCTACCAATGTTAATACGAAATTAAAGTTGCCATGTATTCGAAAACTGATCTGAAAGGTTTACCCCTAAGTATATACGTAGAACAAAGGTTAGCGAAAAATTAAGTCTACTTTAAACTCTGGACAACTTACTGGCAAAGAAAAAGAAATGTGCTCGATTTTTAACCACTAATTCTTATCGGTCAGTAAGATGCAAACAACATCCCAGTACAATCAAGTTAATAAATAAGACACACTTTCAATACTTAAGTATCTTTACTGCCGAAACGTTTCACCTCTCCAGTAGGCTTCTTCAGTCGGATACAGGTTAATACAGCACTAGAAGCAGTAGAAGTACTGGCGTGATCAGTCCGTCACCCTCGGTGGGAGGTGGTCAGTCCCTCAAGCCTACATCATTGACGAACTGCCAGACCTTATATACTAGAGACGAGACGAAACAGCTGAAGTTGATGTCACATGTGAGAGTCGTCAACCTGTGACATCAGCATCCCAGTAATTATTATTGTGGATAGGAGGAAAATTAATTACGTAATGTCATAGTCACTAGGGATATGATAGTCATACAGTTCACAGATTAAATCAAAATAAGTCAGTCTCCAGACCCCGATGAACTTATTTCAAGGGTACTTGAAGAGTGTAAGAGGGAACTTTGTAAACCATTAGCTAATCTTTTTAAAATCTCACTTCAAACGGTATAGTGTATGAGATGTGGAAGATGGCTAATGTAATTCCGAATTTTAAAGCAGTAGATAAGTTACTACCATCAAATTACTAACCGGTAAGTCTGACCTTATAGCCTATATTATACGAAGCCACCTACATAAGCATAATCTGATTCACGATGACCTGGATTCAAGATGGACCGTTGCTGTCTAATTTACTAATTTTATTCAGTAAAGCATTTGAGGTAGCTCTTCCATTGTTATGCTCTTATATTCACGAACAGGAGGGAATAAATAGCAACATGTGAAAGTTTGTCGATGATACTAATATATGCCGTCAGAAAAAAATATGATAAGTACTCTACATTGCTTCAGGAAGATCTGGAAAGATAAATGCAATCGTCGTAGTAGTAGCAGATTAAGTTTACTATAAATATAAAAATCTAACCCTGAGAAAACGAGAATAACTAAATAATGGAAATCTCAATAATTCTGAAGGTTACAAAGATTTAGGAGTTCTGGTTAGCATTGCTCTAAAGCCAAGACAGTAGTGCATAAGTATTGGCAGTAAAGATAATAAAATTCTTGGCTTCAAATCAAAAAGTATAATGATTCGCTGGTCAACAACCAAAATGCTTCCGAGACCAGAGTAGCAATTTCCAACTAATTTTAGGTCACTGATAATGAATATCATGGTTAGCATTGTCTATTAGCTCTACTTTTCAATATACACCTACGTGTCACAACAGGTTCCAAGAGGTTTGTGGCAGTGTGTTTCTTACTACACTCACAGTCTCACTAACCTTCATTATTGTTCCAGCAGTCATAGAAGGTGGTTGTGATGTGCAAGTTTATATTCTGAGGTGAAAGGTAGGTGACTTTCTTATCCACTTTTTAAACTTATAATAAGAATTCACTGAACAAGCTATTGATATACTTGTGAGGCATATTACATTAATTTTATTTTCCTACTGAATGATATATATACTTCTGCTTAGCTGTCATGCTCTGTATTATAATGATAAATTAATGAAAATTTTCTGTTTATTCTATAATTGTTTGTTGTTTTCTGCTTTCAGATGCCTCGTACTTGTGTGAATAGGGCAGACAACTTCTGCTACATTTGTAGTGAGGTGACCTTAGCAATACAGAAGCGTGGTATAACTGGTTAGAAAGGCATTTCACCTATATTTTGGATGCAAGACTGTTGACCAGGATAAGTGGGCTCCACACACATGCTGCAACAATTGTGCTACTTACTAACCTTCGCCAATGATTGAACAGGAAGAGGAAAGGAATGCCTTTGCTGTGCCAATAACATGGCGGGAGCCAACAGACCATACCAACAATTATCTCTACATTGTACCTCTAGTACAAAAGGGCTTGTCAAAGCAAAAAAGGGGTCCATTGAATATTCAAACATTCTAAACTGTGGGGCAGTTAGTTACGAACATGGTGAATGGTTTCATCAATATATTTCAACCATGGAAAACTGGTACTAGGGCAAATGGGGCACAAGAATGCTTCCAGACTATTGCTGGACATTGGCAAGAGATGATTCTTCAGCCCACTATAAGCATCAAGAAAAAATGCAGTGTGTTTGCACGGATTAGAGTTTAAAACATACTGACTTGTATTGTACATTATAATAAAATAATCAAATATTACATGTCTCGTTTCTTTAAACCTATAACCAATAAGCATTTTTCAAGGTGATATTTGGATTCAGGACATGAAAATACATAGGAATTAACTAATCTCATATAAGAAACATATAAAAATTGTTGACCAGGATATTTAGGAGTCCTCAGGTTATATCTGAATTTGAAACATCCATATTATTATTGTAATAAAAAAAACCGCTAAACCTTGTGATGTAGTTCAACTGGGCTTGTGAGGTCTCTGGGGAGACCTAATTTTATGGTCACACCTTGCCTTGGCAAATGTCGGGTAGCCATGCCCATGTCTGAGGTCTTTTGTTCTTGACGGCGTCAGACCTCGGCGTCAGGTCGTAACACGTGGTGCACACCCCATTGTGGAGGGTGCTTGGACCCTCACACACAGCTACCAACCCAACAAATAACATGATCTCCACAATTGTACACCTTTCTGTCCTGCTTCCCAAATATTATGAAACTGACCTCCCCAAGCTTTTAAATGGCCTCCTCGCACCAAAGGGCCTAACACCCATTAATTTCCCTCCTGACTTCTACTTATCCTCCCCCGCCTGGACAACTTCACAGTCGTGTCCTCCAACCTTCTCCAATCTACCTCACTCACTGCAACTGAACTTACCTTCCCTCCCTCATGCCAAGATGTAACTACAGCTGTCCCTCCATGCCCACCTGTTCCCTGCCCATCCACCTCAACAACTCCCACCACTCCCACCACTCCCCCACCTTCTCCTGAAACTCCCACTCCATCTGAGCCTACCACACCTTCTCCCTCCTGCACACTCACCGATAATGAATCTTCCACATCTACCACACCTTTCCTTGACTCAGATGCTCTTCCCTCGTTCCTCGGTGGACACCACGAGTTTAACCTGGGAACAAACCATCCTATCCCTCCTCATAACTCCCGTTATCCCACCAGAAGCAAGCACAGTGGCCCTAAACAACACATACATTGACACCAATACAGAACGTGAAAATATAGAAAAAACTCTCAAACCACACAAACCCTCATGCCCTCCATCATCGGAGTCCACCAGCAGACAAAGCAAAATAGAAACATACTTCAACATAGAAACTACTGCAGATGGTATAACCAGGATGGGACATAAGTCTGAACTAGCTAGACCTCTCCACCCTGCCCTTACAAACAACACACAACATGGCCCTTAAGGTCACACAATTCAACATATGCAGCTACAACATGAACAAGCACATCCTGGCCGAATTCGTTGAGGCTAAGCGCCCTGACGTGCTGCATCTCAACAGCACCTGCCTGCAAAGCACCCAGCGAATCCGACACTGGGGTTACACATCCCGCCAATCTTGTGCTGATCCCCATAACGGCACTGCCATCATGGTGAACAGCACTATCCAACACGACTTCCTAAACCTCCCCTTCACCTGTCCTCACAGCCTGGCTGTCAAAGTCTTCACTCTTCTTGGGCCCATCATCTTCTACACTACCTATGCCTGACCCAACTCCAACATCAACATTCCTGATCTCTCCCTTCTCTTTAATCACTCAATTATTTCTGTCTATCTTCTCGCCGACCTCAACACCGAACACAAAGACTTTCACGACACATACACCAACACTCATGGAAACCAGCTGAAACAACTAATCACACTAAAATACCTGATACATCTTGGCCCCCACTTCAACACCTTCGGCAATTTGGGCCAGGGCAAACCCGACATAATCATCACAAACAGAGCCAGCCTCTACCTTCACCACTACATCACACCAGGCCCCCTTTCCGGCTCAGACCACATTCCCATCACCCTCCACATTTCCTCTAACCCTATCCTCATTCCTTCCAGACCTATTCTCTTATTCTCCAGGGCCAACTGGGACTCCTTCAAACAACACCTAAACAACACCAACCTCTCACACAACTTTGACAACAGACCTACCTCAGACATCGACACCCAGATTGCTCTCATCCAGGACTCCATTACACAAGCTGCTGAACACACGATTCCGAAAAACGTCACACCGTCAGATACTCCTCCCGCCCTTCTGTGAGAACAAAACACCTCCTCTACTACAGACACCGTTTTGCCTCCACCACAGATTCGCCTATGTCAGCAGAGACCTCACTTTCCTATGGAATATCATCCGTAGCCTGGATGAGGACCATGCCAAACACTGGCTATCCCTTGTCCAGGCTGCTGACAAACACCACATACGGGACCCCAGAGAGTTCTGGACCTTCATCCGGAGAGTCACTGGAGTCCCAAAAACAACACATTTCCAACACACCACACACAATGACATGAACGTCACAGACCCTACACAAGCAGCAAAAGTCTTCAGGGACATATGGGAAAATATCTTCCACCCCCACCCTCCTGACCCTGCTGTGCAACAGCACACTCAAGCCATAGAAGACTGGGTCTCTACACACAGACACACATGTCCCAACCCTACTATACAACTTTCCTCTCTCACCTCCACCCATATTCTAAACACCCCTTTATCCCAACCTTTAGTCAAAGCCTTAATCCTGAAGCTGCCTTCCAAAGCCCCAGGAGCTTTGGGACTATCCCACCACATACTCCGACACCTCCCCGATTCTGTCCTCTCAGCACTTACTGACCTCTACAACGTTTGCCTCGCTTCTGGATACTTCCCCTCCCTATTTAAATCTACCATAGCCACACTCATCCCCAAACCTGGCAAGGACCCGACTGACCCAAGAAACTACAGACCCATCAGCCTACTGGAAACCCTTGGCAAGACCTTTGAAAGACTTATCAATCACAGACTAAGGACACACCTAGAGACAAACCACCTACTGACTGACCGACAAATTGGTTTCTGCCAACACCACTCTACACAGGCAGCTCTCAACATTATCCTGAACTACATTCAAATCAATAAGGCCCAAGGCTGTGCAGTGGCCCTGGTTGCTAAGGACGTGGAGAAAGCCTTCGACATGGTCTGGCACTCAGGGCTGAAGTACAAGCTGTGTAATCTTTTTGACCTTTCCCTGGATGTCAAAAAGTTACTCGGCAATTTCCTTGATGGCTGTATGATGCGAGTAAAGTTCAGGAACTCTCTCTCTGACCCCTTCACCCTTCACGCTGGAGTCCCCCAAAGCTCTGTTCTTTCCCCCACCTTGTATATCCTCTACACAAATGACATCCCCGACCTTGCACACCACAACACACTCACACTGGCTTACGCAGACGACATCACACAACTCACCACACATGAACACTGCAGATACTTTCCACTCAGAATTCAACGTGAGGTGGACAGGATAAGTGCTTGGGAGATCCTGTGGTGAATCAAAACAAATGCTGCCAAATCCCAAATCACCTACTTCTTCCCCAAAGGATGCCCGCCTCTACCTGTCCACCTCAAAACCACCAACACAAGAACACCCATCCCCAGAACACACAGTACCACAGTCCTAGGTGTACCTGGAGTTTACCTGGAGAGAGTTTCGGGGGTCAACGCCCCCGCGGCCCGGTCTGTGACCAGGCCTCCTGGTGGATCAGCGCCTGATCAACCAGGCTGTTGCTGCTGGCTGCACGCAAACCAACGTACGAGCCACAGCCCGGCTGATCAGGAACTGCCTTTAGGTGCTTGTCCAGTGCCAGCTTGAAGACTGCCAGGGGTCTGTTGGTAATCCCCCTTATGTGTGCTGGGAGGCAGTTGAACAGTCTCGGTCCCCTGACACTTATTGTATGGTCTCTTAACGTGCTAGTGACACCCCTGCTTTTCATTGGGGGGATGGTGCATCGTCTGCCAAGTCTTTTGCTTTCGTAGTGAGTGATTTTCGTGTGCAAGTTCGGTACTAGTCCCTCTAGGATTTTCCAGGTGTATATAATCATGTATCTCTCCCTCCTGCGTTCCAGGGAATACAGGTTTAGAAACCTCAAGCGCTCCCAGTAATTGAGGTGTTTTATCTCCGTTATGCGCGCCGTGAAAGTTCTCTGTACATTTTCTAGGTCGGCAATTTCACCTGCCTTGAAAGGTGCTGTTAGAGTGCAGCAATATTCCAGCCTAGATAGAACAAGTGACCTGAAGAGTGTCATCATGGGCTTGGCCTCCCTAGTTTTGAAGGTTCTCATTATCCATCCTGTCATTTTTCTAGCAGATGCGATTGATACAATGTTATGGTCCTTGAAGGTGAGATCCTCCGACATAATCACTCCCAGGTCTTTGACGTTGGTGTTTCGCTCTATTTTGTGGCCAGAATTTGTTTTGTACTCTGATGAAGATTTAATTTCCTCATGTTTACCATATCTGAGTAATTGAAATTTCTCATCGTTGAACTTCATATTGTTTTCTGCAGCCCACTGAAAGATTTGGTTGATGTCCGCCTGGAGCCTTGCAGTGTCTGCAATGGAAGACACTGTCATGCAGATTCGGGTGTCATCTGCAAAGGAAGTCACGGTGCTGTGGCTGACATCCTTGTCTATGTCGGATATGAGGATGAGGAACAAGATGGGAGCTAGTACTGTGCCTTGTGGAACAGAGCTTTTCACCGTAGCTGCCTCGGACTTTACTCTGTTGACGACTACTCTCTGTGTTCTGTTAGTGAGGAAATTATAGATCCATCGACCAACTTTTCCTGTTATTCCTTTAGCGCGCATTTTGTGCGCTATTACGCCATGGTCACACTTGTCGAAGGCTTTTGCAAAGTCTGTATATATTACATCTGCATTCTTTTTGTCTTCTAGTGCATTTAGGACCTTGTCGTAGTGATCCAGTAGTTGAGACAGACAGGAGCGACCTGTTCTAAACCCATGTTGCCCTGGGTTGTGTAACTGATGGGTTTCTAGATGGGTGGTGATCTTGCTTCTTAGGACCCTTTCAAAGATTTTTATGATATGGGATGTTAGTGCTATTGGTCTGTAGTTCTTTGCTGTTGCTTTACTGCCCCCTTTGTGGAGTGGGGCTATGTCTGTTGTTTTTAGTAACTGAGGGACGACCCCCGTGTCCATGCTCCCTCTCCATAGGATGGAAAAGGCTCGTGATAGGGGCTTCTTGCAGTTCTTGATGAACACAGAGTTCCATGAGTCTGGCCCTGGGGCAGAGTGCATGGGCATGTCATTTATCGCCTGTTCGAAGTCATTTGGCGTCAGGATAACATCGGATAGGCTTGTGTTAATCAAATTTTGTGGCTCTCTCATAAAAAATTCATTTTGATCTTCGACTCTCAGTCTGGTTAGCGGCTTGCTAAAAACTGAGTCATATTGGGACTTGAGTAGCTCACTCATTTCCTTGCTGTCATCTGTGTAGGACCCATCTTGTTTAAGTAGGGGCCCAATACTGGACGTTGTTCTCGATTTTGATTTGGCATAGGAGAAGAAATACTTTGGGTTTCTTTCGATTTCATTTATGGCTTTTAGTTCTTCCCGCGATTCCTGACTCCTAAAGGATTCTTTTAGCTTAAGTTCGATGCTTGCTATTTCTCTGACCAGTGTCTCCCTGCGCATTTCTGATATATTGACCTCTTTTAGCCGCTCTGTTATTCTTTTCCGTCGCCTGTAAAGGGAGCGCCTCTCTCTTTCTATTTTACATCTACTCCTCCTTTTTCTTAGAGGAATAAGCCTTGTGCATACATCGAGTGCCACCGAGTTAATCTGTTCTAGGCATAAGTTTGGGTCTGTGTTGCTTAGTATATCTTCCCAGCTTATATCGGTTAGGACTTGGTTTACTTGGTCCCACTTTATGTTTTTGTTATTGAAGTTGTATTTGGTGAATGCTCCCTCGTGACTAGTCTCATTTTGTCGGTCTGAGGCTCCACGCATACATGTCTGAACCTCAATTATGTTGTGATCTGAGTATATTGTTTTTGATATGGTGACATTTCTTATCAGATCATCATTGTTAGTGAAGATGAGGTCTAGTGTATTCTCCAGTCTAGTAGGCTCTATTATTTGCTGGTTTAAATTGAATTTTGTGCAGAGATTTAAAAGCTCGTGTGAGTGTGAGTTTTCATCAGAGCTGCCTCCTGGTGTTATTACTGCAACAATATTATTTGCTATATTCCTCCATTTTAGGTGCCTTAAGTTGAAATCCCCCAGGAGCAAGATGTTGGGTGCAGGAGCTGGAAGATTTTCCAGACAGTGGTCAATTTTTAACAGCTGTTCCTGGAATTGCTGGGATGTTGCATCCGGAGGCTTGTAGACTACCACAATGACTAGGTTTTGGTTCTCGACCTTTACTGCTAAAACTTCCACTACGTCATTTGAGGCATTAAGCAGTTCTGTGCAAACAAGTGACTCTGCAATGTACAGGCCAACCCCCCCCTTTTGCCTGTTCACTCTGTCACATCTGTATAGGTTGTAACCTGGGATCCATATTTCGTTGTCCAAGTGATCCTTTATGTGGGTCTCAGTGAAAGCCGCGAACATTGCCTTTGCCTCTGCAAGCAGTCCACGGATGAAAGGTATTTTGTTGTTTATTGCTGGCTTTAGACCCTGTATATTTGCAAAGAAGAATGTTATCGGACTGGTGGTATTGTTGGTACTGGGGGGGATTTTTTTTCCGGCATTAGTATCTGTATCTGTTGGTTTGGAGTGGAGGCCATCGACTGTGGTTCCACTCCAGGAATGACTGGATTTGGTGTACGATTTCTGCCATTTCCTGCCAGTTTTTTTTCCTTCCTGGCACTAAAAAACCTCTCCCTCTTGAGTGGCTGTGGCTACCCAGGTTTTCCCATGGCCTGGATGTTTTGTATCTTTTTGTCCCCTTTAGATGGTATGCCTGGCAATTTAAGTTATAGCACAGTCTTTCCTGTACTGAAGAGGTACACATTTCAGGGTGAAAAAGCTTACAGGAAGGGAGTTTGCATTTTCCTGTTGTCATATGGGCATGACATTTTCTAGGGTGGTCATAGTTGCATGTCCCATCTGTTTTTCCAGATTTCCCATGCCAGCAGATACCAAGTGCATAGTATGTGCACAGGCTTGGTTTCCGTTTGCCTTGGACTCCAGACTCAGACTACACACCCACATAAATGCCAAAAGACCTATGGCCAGTTCTGTCCTAGGGCAACTGTACAAGCTCAGAGGCTCAAACCCACACACCAGGCTCCATCTGTACAAGGCTCTCATCTGTCCTCTTCTCTCTTATACACCTCTCGGCCTTTCTCTAACTGCCAAAACAAACGTCCAAAAGCTGCAGTGAATCCAGAATCGTGCTCTACAGTGGGTGCTAGGAGTGAGATGGGATGACTGCCACTAGCGAGTCTCTCCACATCAAGACTGGCACTCCTGCATTGAACGTATTCTGGAAGAAACTCAGTGACAGACAAAGTGACCGACTCAAACTTACCAAGACACCTGGACAAACTTACTCGACGAAATCATCAGACGACCTGGAAACACTAAACCTATTCCAATCCCTCTACAACCCTGACCCACCCCCTCTCTACACCTAAATCTATCCTCTAAACCTTTTCCTGCCCTCTGCAGGTGTGGACCTTAAACAGCATCCTTTTTTTTTCTTCAACCACTGTGCCTCCCTCTCTCCACCACATGCACTCCGAGAGGCAGACTATAGCATAACCAGCTGTGACACGGCACCACCGCCCATTGCGCCCTTGCCTCCTATGCCAAGCCCAGTTTTCTTTCATGCCATCTCTGATGCTCAACCCTGCCCAGCAACCAGCCCCTCAACCAAGCTTCATACTGCTACACAGCTGGGTTTAGCTCTAGCTCTTTTCCTCCCCCTAAAACCACTCTCTCACCCACTGCTCTTTCCTTGTCCAACTCTATCCTTTTCACCTGCACAGGTCTTACCTGAGAGTATTTCATCATCGAGCGGAGCTGCTGCGGTGTGCAGAGCTCTGAGCAGGGAGATTCGAGAGGAGCTGCTGCTGGGGTGCAGGGCTCGGGAGAAGGCTGCTGAAGTCTCTGGAGGAGACTGTTGGAGATACTGGGCAGAGTACTGGCTTGGAGCAGTACTCGGCTGTGTAGGTCTTGGGACCTGTAGCTTAGTTCCTGTGGTGAACTGTCCTCTGAACTATATTGTAAGTTATATTCTGTTTCTCCAAGCATTCCCTGTCTCACTAGTTATATGTACCACCCCATTTATCTAAACCCCAATAATGTACTCCTGTTCCCAAATATATTATTGTACAAGGACTTAATAATAAACTGTGAGTAGAATAGTAATATTCACTGTCCCCATTATTTACTCATTTATTAATTATTTTATTTCAAATAGTGAGAGGGTGAGTAGAGTGGTAGGTAGAATAATGAGAGGTGAAGGTGTAGTCGCTGGTGGTGACCTCATATTACCTACCTCCACTAATCATCTCTCCTACCACCTTGCCTGCCTATCCCCTGTCTACTGACTCACTCCCATATTCCCCAATTATGCTTTACGTTCCATTACCCCCCCTCCCCCGACATGACAACCGACAAGGGTCATACAGCGCTGCAGGGCAGAAAATAGCGCTGAGGCTATAAACAGCTAGGTGGAGAGGGGATAAGAGGTGAGAGGAGAAAAGCCTGGAAGGGAAGTTGCTGACAAAAAGTAAAAAATGATTGTAAGTCAAAGGCATGGCCGTCTGCAAGAAGGGAATATAAGGTAAATGTGGTAGAGTGGCAGTGTCATAGGAAGCAAATTCTGCGAGTTCACTGATAAACCAGGCAATTGACATGAAAGTGAAGAACTGAAACAGGGACCCAACAAACCTTACCACAGACCCCATCTTATGCCTAGAACAGATTAACTTGGTGGCACTCGATGTATGCACAAGACTTATTCCTCTAAGAAAAAGGAGGAGTAGATGTAAAATAGAAAGAGACAGGCACTCTCTTTACAGGCGACGGAAAAGAATAACAGAGCGGCTAAAAGAGGTCAATCTATCTGAAATGCATAGGGAGACACTGGTCAGAGAAATAGCAAACATCGAACTTAAGCTAAAGGAATCTTATAGGAGTCAGGAATCGCGGGAAGAACTAAAAGCCATAAATGAAATCGAAAGAAACCCAAAGTATTTCTTCTCCTATGCCAAATCAAAGTCGAGAACAACGTCCAGTATTGGGCCCTTACTTAAACAAGATGGGTCCTACACAGATGACAGCAAGGAAATGAGTGAGCTACTCAAGTCCCAATATGACTCAGTTTTTAGCAAGCCACTAACCAGACTGAGAGTCGAAGATCAAAATGAATTTTTTATGAGAGAGCCACAGAATTTGGTTAACAAAAGCCTATCTGATGTTATCCTGACGCCAAATGACTTCGAACAGGCGATAAATGACATGCCCATGCACTCTGCCCCAGGGCCAGACTCATGGAACTCCGTGTTCATCAAGGACTGCAAGAAGCCCCTATCACGAGCCTTTACCATCCTATGGAGAGGGAGCATGGACACGGGGGTCGTCCCACAGTTACTAAAAACAACAGACATAGCCCCACTCCACAAAGGGGGCAGTAAAGCAACAGCAAAGAACTACAGACCGATAGCATTAACATCCCATATCATAAAAATCTTTGAAAGAGTCCTAAGAAGCAAAATCACCACCCATCTAGAAACCCATCAGTTACACAACCCAGGGCATCATGGGTTTAGAACAGGTCGCTCCTGTCTGGCTCAATTATTGGATCACTACGACAAGGTCCTAGATGCACTAGAAGACAAAAAGAATGCAGATGTAATATATACAGACTTTGCAAAAGCCTTCGACAAGTGTGACCATGGCGTAATAGCGCACAAAATGCGTGCTAAAGGAATAACAGGAAAAGTCGGTCGATGGATCTATAATTTCCTCACTAACAGAACACAGAGTAGTAGTAGTCAACAGAGTAAAGTCCGAGGCAGGCACGGTGAAAAGCTCTGTTCCACAAGGCACAGTACTCGCTCCCATCTTGTTCCTCATCCTCATATCTGACATAGACAAGGATGTCAGCCACAGCACCGTGTCTTCCTTTGCAGATGACACCCGAATCTGCATGACAGTGTCTTCCATTGCAGACACTGCAAGGCTCCAGGCGGACATCAACCAAATCTTTCAGTGGGCTGCAGAAAACAATATGAAGTTCAACGATGAGAAATTTCAATTACTCAGATATGGTAAACACGAGGAAATTAAATCTTCATCGGAGTACAAAATAAATTCTGGCCACAAAATAGAGCGAAACACCAACGTCAAAGACCTGGGAGTGATCATGTCGGAGGATCTCACCTTCAAGGACCATAACATTGTATCGATCGCATCTTCTAGAAAAATGACAGGATGGATAATGAGAACCTTCAAAACGAGGGATGCCAAGCCCATGATGACACTCTTCAGGTCACTTGTTCTATCTAGGCTGGAATATTGCTGCACACTAACAGCACCTTTCAAGGCAGGTGAAATTGCTGACCTAGAAAATGTACAGAGAACCTTCACAGCATGCATAACGGAGATAAAACACCTCAATTACTGGGAGCGCTTGAGGTTCCTGAACCTGTATTCCCTGGAATGCAGGTGGGAGAGATGCATGATTATATACACCTGGAAAATCCTAGAGGGACTAGTACCGAACTTGCACACGAAAATCACTCGCTACAAAAGCAAAAGACTTGGCAGACGATGCAACATCCCCCCAATGAAAAGCAGGGGTGTCACTAGCACGTTAAGAGACCATACAGTAAGTATCAGGGGCCCAAGACTGTTCAACTGCCTCCCAGCATACATAAGTGGGATTACCAACAGACCCCTGGCAGTCTTCAAGCTGGCACTGGACAAGCACCTAAAGTCGGTTCCTGATCAACCGGGCTGTGGCTCGTACGTTGGTTTGCGTGCAGCCAGCAGTAACAGCCTAGTTGATCAGGCTCTGATCCACCAGGAGGCCTGGTCACAGACTGGGCCACGGGGGCGTTGACCCCCGGAACTCTCTCCAGGTAAACTCCAGGAGAGGAATAGGGTGTCGGCCACAAGGTGGTAAGATGGCCACAAACCTAAAAGCGGTTTAATAGAGTGCAATTTGTTAAGGTGCATACCCGACCACCGTTGTTGCCAACGGCCGTGAAGACAGGCCGAGATGACTGGAAAACAATTTCTGAACGGAATACCTATAGAAAACCGGAAGATCCTGCACCACTGACCACACAGCAGCATCTGCTTGTTCAATGCCCTGCACATCAACGTGTCCAGGGACCCAACAGAAAATGACGTCTTTTTGTTAGCCGCTGTGCAAACATAGCTGAATACGAAGGACCAATGGATGAGGAGAATCACATTGTTTAATGACTTGTACAGCACTGAGGGAATCTGAAGATCACAAATGTTGGAGACATATATGTAATACGAAGAAGCACCATGAGGATGGCATACAACTCGGCAGGAAAAATACTAGCGGATTCTAACAAATGACTCCAGACAACATCATCAGGGAATACTGCTGTGAACCCAACACCGTCAGAAGATTTAAAGTCATCTGTATAAACAGCGATGGCATGAACATGTGACCGGAAGTGATTGAAAAAAAAGAGCAAGAAGCAGTCGTTGGCAGGAGAGCTTTGGTGCACGGTAGTAGGGGAGAACTGACATGAACCATCGGAACTTCTCGAGGGGGATAGGAAAAGGCAGATGCTAAATGAACATACAAGGGAGGCAACCGGCTGGAGAGAAGACAGGAGTGAGTGAAGATGAAGAGAAAACGGTTGGAGAAGGCAGGGGTGCCAAACAAACAATGGGCTTCCACTAACATCTAAGACCAACCTATACGTAGAAGAAAACACGAAGGTCATTAGTGTGGACAAAGTAACAGACAACGATCATCACGACGATCAGCTAAGGAACATTCGCCTCTGCATAGAGGCTTTCAACAGGGGATGAATGAAGGCACCAAGGCATAAACATAGACCATGATGATGAAGGGGATCTAACTTAGAAAGAGTTATAGGTGAAGCTGCAGTAGGAGAAGTCGCCATAATCCAGCTTGGACAACACTTGCGTAGAATGCAAATGTAGGAGAGTTCTGCGATGTGCTCCCCACGAATGATGTGCAAGAATTTTAAGGATGTTCAGCCAACCATGGCAAGTTGCCCACAAATAGGAAATGTGAGATTTCCATGTCAACTAGCAATCAAAGAGAAGGACAAGAAACTTGACTGTTATCACATTCTGGAATAAGCGAGCCATGTAAATATAATGGAATATCTGGAATAAGAGGACGTCTAGTGAAGGTAATGAAATGGGTTTTTGTACTAGAAAATTAAAAGCCATGAGAAGTGGTCCAGTGAGAAACTCGGTCAATCGCATCCTGAAGGGTGGTTGCAACCAGGCGACAGTCAGCACCTGAGTAAGCTATAGCAAAGTCATCCACATAAAGTGACGACCAAATATGCAATGGAAGAACAGAAGGTAGGTCATTTATAGCTAAGAGAAAAAGGGTAGTGCTAAGGACACAACCTTGAAGGACTCCCTCGGCTTGAACAAAGTCTGAGGGAAGTGAGGCGCCAACATTGACACGAAAATGTTTGTCAGATAGGAAAGCAGCAAAGAAGGTTGGTAGATTACCATGGAGGCCTAAGGAGTGGACTTGGGTAAAATGTTATACCTCCAAGTGGTGCCATAGGCCTTCTCATGATCAAAAAAGATTGCTAGGACGAAGTGTTTATTAGTAAAGCCATTTTTCACGTATGTATTTAAGTGGAACAAGGGGTCCAAAGTAGAGTGGTCCTTGTAAAAGCCATATTGGCGAGGGGAAAGACTATTGTGAATCTCCAAGAACTATATCTGATGTCTATTCCCCAATCATTCCATCACCTTACACACTACACTGGTCAGGGCAATGGGACAATAGTGAGGGGTATCAAGCCCTGAGGTTCCTGGTTTGCAAAATGGTAGTACAATGGCAGATTTCCATTGTTAAGGGAGAACCCCTCACGCCCAAATAAGATTGAAAAGGCGCAAAAGGACTGTAAGGGCCGTATAATGCAGTCGTTGTAGCATACCAATATTAGTATCATCAAGTCCAGCTGCTGACAACTGGCAAGCGGAAAGCATGGACTCTAGCTCTAGGAGTGTTAAAGGTACGTTATACAGCTCCATTACATTAGAAGAGAAATCCAAGGGCAATTGCTCCTTGGTAGATTTAGATTCAAGAAATGAGGGACAAAGGTGAAGGCTTTGGGAGACATGTACAAGATAGTTTCTGATTTCTTTGGCAACTTCAAGAGGTTCTTCAACATTAACACCAGTAACCTGCAAAGCGGGAGCTGGGTCTGGAGTGTACTTGCCACACAACTTCCGTTCCTTCTTCCAAACCGCACACATAGGGAAAGACAAGGTAATGGTAGACACGTAGTCTCGCCAACAAGTGTGTTTAGTGTCGCGTATGATGTAGCGAGCAACTGTCCTTGCCCGCTTAAAATCCAAAAGGTGCTCTGAGGTCTGATTATATTGATAACAGCCATAAGCAGCATATTTTAAATTCACTGCATGAGCACACACAGAAGACCACCATGGTACGCATGTCTGAGAATGCCTGCCTGAGGTTTGAAGAATAGAACATGATGCCACAGTCAAAACTAAGGTCGAAAATTGGTGTACCTACAAAAAGTGGTAAGATGGGAGTATAAGTCTCAATTCGCTCATTCAAATTGACAACGAGGGCTACGAGGTGGTTGGGAATATGTAGTAGAAGTAAGAAGAATAGTTAAGTGATCACTGTCATGTAAATCTGGGAGAAGAGACCAAACGTAATCAAATGCAACTGATTAGGAACAGATAGAAAGATCAATGCAAGAGAAAGACTGAGTGTGAGAGTCAAAATGGGTAGGAGCACCCGTATTTAAAACACGAAGAGAATGAGAAGTGAGAAGGGCCTCCAACTGATCTTCACTAGAGTCACAGTGGGACCCTCCTCACAGATGATGGTGAGCTTTAAAATCACTTAACAAGATGGGAGGCGGTAGAGGAAAGATCAAAAACTCAATATCCAATATTCAGAATGCATGGGAGGGAGACAGATATTGAGAGCAAACTGTATACCATCTGTGTAAATAAATATGAGCTGCAGTATAATTCAGTAGAGAATAAACAAAAACTTAGTTTGCAACACGCTCAATCTGGGTTATCAACAATGATAAGGGTTTGCAACACGCTCACTCTGGGTTATCAACAATGATAAGGGTTTGCAACTCGCTCACTCTGGGTTATCAACAATGATAGGGGCTTGCAACACGCTCACTCTGGGTTATCGACAATGAAAAGGGTTTGCAACACGCTCACTCTGGATTTTCAACAATGATAGGGGTTTGCACAGGCTCACTCTGGGTTATCAACAATGATAGGGGTTTTCAACACGCTCACTCTGGGTTACCAACAATGATAGGGGCTTGCAACACGCTCACTCTGGGTTATCGACAATGAAAAGGGTTTGCAACACGCTCACTCTGGATTTTCAACAATGATAGGGGTTTGCACACGCTCACTCTGGGTTATCAACAATGATAGCGGTTTGCTATCACACCATTCTCTGTAAACTATAAGCTTTTATGGGTGAAAATCCCAGGAGCTCAGCAGTTTCTGAAACACTCAAACTACCCCGTCTGGCAGCAGCAATCATTCCACTGTCAAAGTCATTTAGTTCACATTTCTTCCCCTTTCATGCAGTATACCAATGTCCACAAGAAGCGTGCTCTCATTAAATGATTCATCAGGAAAGGGATCAGAAGAATGTAACAGCACAGCCCGAAATGTGTTGAATAACCACTGAAAAAAGTTTGGGCTCTTGTAACCCGACACATATTGGGGAAAACTGGGAGAGCAACACTTGGAGTTCTCCCCAATTACTCCTGAGGCCACAAATATTCCATTGCAAATAAAGCATTATTTACAAAGTCAGGTATGCCAACAATAAGAAGAGATAAAATCTATGGACAATTAGGGTCAATGAAATCAACGTGTGGGGGCAATGGTAAGTGTGTAAGCAAGGAGGAATCAGAATGCTTTGGAGGAAAAGATTGTTGCGAGGGTCGTGAAAAAGAAGGGGTAGAAGGTGTGTCAGTGTCCTTTGAGGGTTTTATCTCTGCAATATAGTTGGAGATAGCATCAAGTGTCTCAACTGATAAGGAAGATGCCGATACCAAGATTTCAGAGACAGGTGAGGTAGAGCAAGTAGAAATTGGGGTGACTATGGAGGGAACCAAAGAGATCTGAGAGGAGCAGGGAGTATGAACCTGGAGAGATGCATTGGTGGGGGCAGAAGAGTCCTGCAGTGGAACAGGAGAGGAAGGAGGGTGGAAGGTAACTAGGGAAGAACACTGGGGGGGGGGAGAATAGGAGACTACATGAAGGGGGTGAACTTCCACCATTGTGTGATAGCTAGAAAGGGGGTGAGAACTAGGCACTGAGGTAGAAGATAGATTCAACTTAAGAGGTGATAGACACTAAGGTGTAGGCTTGCAAGGTCTTGTAGACTGAGAAACTAGTGAGCAAGATGAAGAAGTTGGAAGAGGCACAGAGGTAGGAGTTTCAGAGGATAAAACCACAAAAGAATTAGAAACGGGGCTGATCCCCAGAAGACATGATCGCTGAGGAGCTGGTAGGCAGGAGGACTGTCAAGGTTGGAGGTCTCTGAGCTACTCAAGAATAAGGAACATGAGGAAGATTTCCCTGAAGGCAGAACTGAGAGAGAGCCATAGCATAAGGCCTTCTTTCTCTCTTAGATAACAGATTTCTCGTTCATTATGATAAACATGACAATGGCGTGAAAAAGAAGGATGGAATTCATTGCAATTGAGACAAGAGGGGGCAAGACTACAAGATGCATTGGCATGATCTGTGGCACTGCAGACCGGGCACTCTGCCACAGATCTGCAGTATTTAGTGGGGTGTCCAAAGCACCAGCAATTACAGCACTGTTGGTGAGTAGAGACTACTTTATGGACCTCTTGGCGATGGCCTGCAATATAAATGGAAGACGGGAGTTCATGGCAGTTGAAAGTTAAGTGGGTATTGTTACTGGGAAAGCATCTCCGCCCATGAGCGGGTAGGATGTATGTACCCACCTTGAGAATAAGAAGGCCCTGAAGGGATAATTGCTCTAAAATATCATTGCTGCAAGACAGAAAATCATTCTGATTAATGGTATGTGGTAAAACCACCATACCATTGCAAGAATTGAGAGTAGAGTGCTTATGAACTGTGACTGGAATGTTATCTATGAAAGTTATATTGGAAAGATCATGAGTTTGTTCTGAGTTCTGAACTGTAACGACAGGCGTACCGCTTCGAAGAGCATGAAAGGATATATTTTGGCCAACGTGTTGTAAAAGAGCTTTACCAATACTATGATCAGAAAGATAATCAATTGGAGATGTCAGTTGTATGGAAAAGAATTTAGTCCACTGCATACCTGTCAAGGTGGTGAGCAATGGTAGTGGGTATCATGTAGGTCACTTTTGGGTAGACATTGAAGGACCGTCGTCAGTAAGTGGCCTGGAACATTTAGGATTAGTATCATGGGTGGTCTGACCTGAGGCAGGTGGGCGATCCAAAAACCATCATACCATATTCGGGGAAGCCAGATGCCTTGTTAAAGACGTGCATGAAGCTGAGGCATTAACAGAAATGGGTGGTGCCTCAGAACCTGGAGCAGGTGATGAAGCATCACCAGCAGAAGGTACAGGGGCATTAGAAATATCTGAAGAGTGGTCAAATAACGAGGCAGGGTCAGAACAAGGTGTGGTATCAGGAAGGGGCCTGGGGGGAGCAGGTTCAAGGATTAGTAACTCCATGGTTAGGTCACTTCTTTCTTTTTGCTTTGTAAAAAAAAAAAAGGCAGGGAAAGTGGAGTAATAGCTCTTAGGAGGCAGAAAAGGGCTGTAAATCCCCATCCACACCCAAGAGGACCCAAGCACCACGTGTAGTGGTGCAGATGCGGCATGGAACCCGTGCCATACTCTACCCTTCATTCCAGTAAACCAACAATCCAGGATAGCAACCTCACATCCGAGCCACCTCGGTGGACAAGAGAGGGTGGCCAGACACCCACCACAAAGCATGCCTCCTTTGGCCACCCCCCCCCCCTTCTCCGAATCTGAAAGATAACCCAGAGATACACCCGCCACCTGAAAGACACCCAAAACCACCCCCAGGGAGACAGGAGAGGGATCGGGACATCCCCAGGTGATCCAGATTCCACGGCAAACTACATCACCACCAAGGATCTCAAGGAATGAGATGAACCCCAGCACCCTTCCCCCTACCTAGGAACAAGAGTGAAAGTGGGAAGAATCCCAAAGGCTGAAAATAGGAAGGGAATAGGGAAGGGATGGGGAAGAGGAAAGGGAATAGGGAAGGGATGGGGAGGAGGAAAGGGAAAAGGGGGGATAGGGAGGATGGGATAGGGAAGAGAGGATTGGGGGGTAATTAGGTTTGGTCTGAGAAAGGAGACCAAAAGTTCTAATTCCTCAGACCAAGTGCCTCTTCACCACACCAAGGAGCCCCATTTGAAGAGGTGATATGTCCATAAGTATGTCCTCATTTAGATTATGCTGCGCAGTTCTGGTCTCCATATTACAGAATGGACGTAAGTGCGCTGGGAAACTTACAGAGTAATATTATTAACTTAATCCCATGCATCAGAAATATTTCCTACGAGGATGGACTAAGGACACTGAATCTACACAATGAAAATTCGTGAAATAGGAGGAATGTGAGTGAAGTATACAAATGGAAGATAGGAATAAATACAGAGGACATAAAGCACGTACTTTATATTTGCAGCCAGGAGAGGACTCTCGGTAACGGGGTCAAGTTGGAGAAATTTAGATTTAGGAAGGATATGAGAAATTATTGGTTTGGTTAGAGTTGTAGATGAGTGGAATAAACTCTTGAGTAGCGTCATTAAAGATACTTTGGAAGCTTTAAAAATAGGTAGGGCAAGTACATGAGTGTATGATGGACCTGCCTAGCATAGGCTGTTGCAGTGCTTTTAACTTATGTTCTTATCTGATATGCTAGTGTTCACACCTCCAGAAAAATGAATCCAGTAGCAGCCAGCGGAGAGATGGGACCAGAAACAGACTCGACCACTACAACCACAAATTGGCGAGTACAAATAGGTTAGAAAATCCTTGTCTCTCACTACCACGGCTTCACCCGCCCTATTCACTCAAGATCATAGGGTCAGTCAGAGGGAATCCTCTGCCTTTTAAGGAAGATGGGGCTTCCCTTTTACTCCTTGACCTACCCTTGTCTATGAGTACATGTATTTTTGGCTCAACATATCAGAAAATCAATCTTGGCATTTAACCTTTCCAGACAATGGCCAACAGCCACTGAGAAACTGATGTCATATCAACGTATACCCAGGCCACCAGACCTCAGGGCAGACGCCATCTAAGCTGGCCACGGGAACCCATTGTTCCCCACAGCTGACCTACATCCTCAGGCCAATATCTCGTCTCCCACTCCCAAAGGTGACCTCAATAGGAATGTGTGAGCCGGCTATCCTATTTCTCTGGTCACCCACCTGCCCCTAGCAACCTGAAGCTGACCTCACTAGGCCATTCTATTTTGTTAGTTTCTGGGAGGACAGTCACTGAATAATCACGGTAATTCCGTTAATATATATTATCACTGCTACATGCGGTCATCTAGTATACATGCCTCAGGATGTGACCCAGAGCTGTCGCCTAACATCCAAGTATTTATTTTGTTAGATAATAAAGGTAACAATTGTAAAGGGCTTTCCCATAGTCTTAGCTGTGTCCATAAGTTGTGAACGGATGTGCTTAAACACGGCTACAAGCAACCCTGTTTTTTCTTAAAGGCTTTCGTGTATGTGCAGTCTGCCAACCCTTTTCTTGCTTGATCACAGTCAGTCTGTTGTATTTCCATTCGTGAAGCCAGACTTTCTATTTCAGATTCTGTTCTTTTCTACGAAGCAACTTATCTACCAAGTAGAACGATTCTTCTCGCACAATATACAGTGCCTTGAGTTGTGTACCATTTAGAAAGGTACAGAAATAATATTCATACACATGTATGATAGGTGAATTCTTCAACTACTTACATCCTGTAAACCTTGAATGTACGTGAAAGTACGAGTGTGTAAAAGCAAAGTAACAAGAGACTTGGCCAAATTGGAAATTCCGGATTTTCTGAAAGCCGAAGAATAAGGTCAGGAACAGCAAAACAGTTCTGTAGATTAACTATATTACGAGGCAGAAGAAAAGGAGAGCATTGCCATGAAACTTTTCCAAGGCAAAATCAGAAAAAAATAATGCATCCCAGTATTTGAAAACACACACAAGGCATATATATATATATATATATATATATATATATATATATATATATATATATATATATATATATATATATATATATATATATATATATATATATATATATATATATATATATGTCGTGCCGAATAGGCAGAACTTGCGATCTTGGCTTAAATAGCAACGCTCATCTTGCCATATAGGACAAGTGAAAATTTGTGTATGCAATAATTTCGCCAAAATCATTCTGAACCTAACGAAAAAAATATATTTCACTGTGTTAGTTTAGTATTAAATTATTGTAAACAAATCTAAAATATATTTAGTTGGGTTAGGCTAAAATAAATTGTTCTTGTTATAATAAGGTTGGGTAAGTTTTCTAAGATTCTTTTGGTGCAAAATTAAAAATTTTTACATTAACATTAATGAGAAAAATATATCTTTAAACGTATAAGAGAAAATTTCAGAAAGGACTTAATTTTAAATGAGTTCTTGCTAATTGACCAGTTTTACATATTCGGCACGACATATATATATATATATATATATATATATATATATATATATATATATATATATAATATATCTGGAACACGTAAAAATTGGTCAATTAGCAAGAAATTTAAAATAAGTCCTTTCTAAAAATTTCTCTTATACGTTTAAAGATATATTTGTTTTTAGTGATCTTAATGCAAAAATATCCGCTCCAGGAACGGATTAATTACGAACAAGGGACCACTGTATATATATATGTCGTGCCGAATATGTAAAACTGGTCAATTAGCAAGAACTCATTTAAAATTAAGTCCTTTCTGAAATTTTCTCTTATACGTTTAAAGATATATTTTTTTCATTAATGTTAATGAAAAAATTTTTAATTTTGCACCAAAAAAATCTTAGAAAACTTACCTAACCTTATTATAACAAGATCAATTTATTTTAGCCTAACCCAACTAAATATATTTTAAATACGTTCACAATAATTTAGTACTAAACAAACACAATCAAATATATTTTTTTCGTTAGGTTCAAAATGATTTTGGCGAAATTATTGCATTCATAAATTTTCACTTGTCCTATATGACAAGATGAGCGTTGCTATTTAAGCCAAGATCGCAAGTTCTGCCTATTCGGCACGACATATATATATATATATATATATATATATATATATATATATATATATATATATATATATATATAGGAGAAAAGAGAATATGAATGTGTAAATTCAAGAATTATGTGGATTAAAGTAAAGGTTGGATGCGAGAAGTGGGTCATAATAGGCGTGTATGCACCTGGAGAAGAGAGGAATGCAGAGGAGAGAGAGAGATTTTGGGAGATGTTAAGTGAATGTATAGGAGCCTTTGAACCAAGTGGGAGAGTAATTGTGGTAGGGGACCTGAATGCTAAAGTAGGAGAAACTTTTAGAGAGGGTGTGGTAGGTAAGTTTGGGGTGCCTGGTGTAA